>NC_056619.1:10834183-11014183 GCF_018340385.1 Cyprinus carpio | reverse complement strand
AATTGCACAATACAACAAAAACAGGCCTCATTAGGCCTCATTCATGAACCACAAGCAGAATGAATTTCCGTGGGAATCGTTCATGAATCTGTTCTAGCATTAATTGTTGCATTAAATTAAAAGCCATTGATTAGGTAATGTTATTATGATCATTTTAGACTGACTATTCACAAATAAAGGGATGGGAAACGTAGAATATTAACAATTCTGGTTCTCAATGTAACAATTCCTTCAGGAATCAGTTATTCTTTTAGTAACGCTAAGGAATTAAAAAAAAAAAAAAGGAAATGCAATTCTGTTGCCAAATTAGTGAAACAATTCTTGCAAAAGGTGCAAGATGACTTTTTAGAGGCTGCATAATTGGCCTTAAAAAAATAATTGCAGAAAAAATAATTAATTGATATTAATATAATACTACTGACAAAACGCATAATGTGTATTGTTGTCATATGAACAACAGCAACTACACTGATATAATTCTGACAGTTTAGAAGTCATTCATTCAGAAATCAGACTATACACATCATGTTGTATGATTTTGATTGACTAAAAAGTTCATTAGTGTTATTTGCTTGGGAACTGGACTAAACTGGTCACACATTTTTTGATTCACTAAAAAGAACTGACTCATTTTAGTAGGTTGTTCAGAAATCAGACTGAATTGGTCACACTGTATGTTTTTGATTCACTAAAATGAACCGACTCAGAGTCATTTGTCTAGGAATTGAACTAAACTGGACATGCACTATGTTTGTGATTCACTAAATTAACCGATTTCTGCTGTGCACATGTTTGTTTCTGATTCACTAAAAAGAACTGGTTCCTTAGAGTCATTTGTTAAGGAATTGAACTAAACTGGTCACACTGTATGTTTTTGATTCACTGAAATTAACTGATTTCTTTGAGTCATTCATAAATCAGACTACACTGGCCACAATTTATGTTTTTGATTCACTAAAAAGAACTAAGTAATTAGAGTCATTTGTTCACAAATCACTCTACACTGTTCATTTTGTATATTTTTTTATTCACTAAAAATAACTGATTTATTAGAGTCATTTGTTTAGGAATTTAGATAAATTGACCACACTGTATGTTTATGATTCACAAAAAAAAATAAAAAAAAAATAATAATAATAATTCTCATTTGAGTCTCATTTGAGGCATTAGGCACTAAACTGGTCATCACTAAAATGAACCAGTTTCTTAGAGTCATTCATAAATTAGACAACACTGGTCAAGCTTTATGTTTTTGATTCACTAAAAAAGTGCATTTTGATCACTTTGATTCATTAGAATCATTTGTTCAGGTATCAGACTCAATTCACGCTGTTTATTTTGCGCTGTAGATGCAGTATCATTGTTGCATTGTCACTGAATAAATGGTGTAAGTTTAAAAAAACAAACAAATGGAACTGGTTCTTTGGTTACCAACCCATTCCAAATCATAAATAAGGACTATTCGGTTTTAGTAGTTGTAGGAAATCAAATCAAATAAATGTGTCACAGAACAAAATGCAAAATATATTTCATTTCAGGAATTTATGGCCTTACCTAAACTAATATAAAGTTAACAATGTTTCAGTATCTCTTTTTATGAGGCAGTGTCTAAAAGATAAATGACATTTTATAATGCAGGTTCATTATGATTGTATATTTTTACAGAATCTTCTCAGAAGTCTGTTAATATGATGCAGTATGAGGCCTTTTAAGTGAAGTGTCTTATTTTCTTTGAGGGATTTAGATTGCAACCAGCAGCGTCCATCGGTGGAGTGTTTCTGTAGATACTACGCATCCATCCGTCTGTCCATTCGTCTCTCCACCCCCCACCCCCCTCTCCCCTCTCCCCCTCCAAACATCCAAACACCACAATAACATAATGACATTTGCATACAGATGCTTTCCAAACAAGCACTCCCTCCGCACCCCATAACCCTCAATCAGCTGAGTACTGTTACCAAGGCAACCCCACACTCGTGCACGCACACTACGGTCCTGTTATTAGTCTACAATACCCCTCAGTGTAGAGCACTACAGGGTCCTGCTCCAGGTGTCCCCCTTTCATTCACACTTTCACTCACTCTTGTCTTAATTCTTCCTCTGTTCTGTCTGGAGTGCAGCGGAAGGAGGCGGTGGAGAGGTGGAGAGAGCTGGGGGGTTAGGGGTCCTGGTGAGTAAGTTGTGTTTAAGGGGATTTACAACTATAGAATTTTAGAAGGGTTTTTACAAACTCTCAAATCTCTCGCAATTTCAATTTACTGTGATTCATGGGCGTGACACAAAAATTGTACATTTCTATGACCATTGTGGCTTAGCTGCTTATGAGAAATTGTGCAAAATATGTAATATAGTTGTAATAAAAACTTTGTAATAAAAATGTCAATTAAAAAGTAAAATAGACAAAGTAAAATACGTGAAATAAAATACAATAAAAAATACAAACTATAGTTAAGTAATTTAAAAAATAAATAAATATTTTTTTTTATTTATTAAATCATATTTTTAAAGAAAAACAAAAAATGGTACAGTAAACTACACTTGAATAACAAAAAAACTATTAATAGTATTAATAACTGAAATTAAATTGCTTTATTTTTAATAAATAAAGCTTCATTTTTGCTCTTCTAGGTAAAATAAAATAGTCAAATAAGTCAAATAAAATACAATAAAAATATAAACTGTAAAATAAAGTAAATAAATACAATATTTATTTCAATAAAACATATGATATATGTATGTGTGTGTGTGTGTGTGTGTGTGTGTGTGTGTGTGTGTGTGTGTGTGTGTGTGTTGTTATTTGTAAACAAAATTAAGTGTTTATTAATGTTAAGTCAATTATTTTAAGGTATAAGTTTATTGACTTTAGTGACATTCTTGTTCTCGGGTGATAAAGAACAAACAACCAAAAAAAAAAAAAAAATAATCAACAAAGAAAATTAAGTAAAATAAAATAAAAAATATATATAAAATATGTACATTTAATTTAAAATAAAAAGAAAATAAAAACTTTGAGTAGAGCGTTTTTGATGAATAACAAAACAACAACAACAAATATGTATTACACCATTAAATATAAGTATTATACCTGTATATACTGTACAACATGAAGTAATATACAAATGTATTAAATAGATTTAATCAAGACAAAATAAGGTTATTCCAAGGCTGAAGTTCAATGACTTTAGTGGCATTTTTGCTCTTTATAAATGTCAAAGATCAACTACAATTATAAATTAAGATTAAGAAAAAGATGACAAAAAATCAGTCTATATATGTCTAAATAGTTATCTGTCTTTTTCTTTATAATTACAGTACACAAAAACACACACACACACACACGTACACCTAATTTGTGTGTGACTATGTGTCTGGCCGTATGTTCATCTTGGGAGTCCTGTGAGATGTGGGGAGTGTCATCCACAGAGAATAATCTTTGATTCAGCGTCTGGCCTCATCTCTCGCACTCCTATCGGACGGCTGCTTCAGGAGGGGGGTCTTTAAAACAAGCCTCCTCCACGGCAGGACATGTGCTAAGCTGATTTAGCAGGGCTTAGCGGCAGCCCACCACAATCACACAGATTATACAAACAACAGCCCACATTTCTGGGTTTCACCACCTGCTTTGTGCAGCAGCTCGCAAGCACAGACTATTGTGTCCCAGCATATGTAAACCTAAATATGGCTTTTGTTATGTAACATGATCCATGTTTCAATGTTAGTGAATATTTATGTGTGTGTATGTATTACATACTTTATTAGATAATTGCATATAACTTTAATTACATAAATAAATATATAAATACATAAATATATATAAAAAAAAAAAAAAAATGTATGTATTACATACTTTATTAGATAATTACTTTAATGGCTTTAAGATAGATAGATAGATAGATAGATAGATAGATAGATAGATAGATAGATAGATAGATAGATAGATAGATAGATAGATTCTTTGATTTAAATTGAAGCCTTATATTCAAAGATGGAAGTTTTTTAATACAAAACTGTACGATTGAGTTTTTAAAGCTGTTTTACCCCTTTATAGCTGTGACCGAATGAGACAGTTGTTCTTCTGGGAGATGTTTTGTTCAGTATTTTCTGCCAGAGAGTTCAGTCTCTGATGTGTAACATAACGAAATGTAGAACATTCAGTGAAGAACGTATTATTTGATCCATATACTGCCCACAAAGCTCTTTTGTGTGTGTGTGTTTGTATGTGTGTGTGTGTGTGTGTGTTTGTGTCAGGGAACACGTCTTTTCTTTTTTGCCTCAGACGCTCGGTTTCCTGTGCGTCTTAAACCTTACCTCAGCAAGAGAAAAAAGGAGGGGTAAAAAGTGGAAGAGTGGTTCTGTGGCAGACTGATATCTAGTGTGCCGTGACAGCTGGGCCTGCTCTCTTTCTCTCCCCTTTCACTCTCTTTTCTTCTCCTACACAAAGCCTATTAAGTATGCCACTCACTTAAAGGCCCCAGAGCCTCCCGCGGCCACAGGCTCCACCCAAAAGTGTGGCAGCTCTTTGTGATTGTAATGAGGCAGCAAGCCAGGCCGTGCTTGCGGAGCTCTGTCTGTGTTTACTCATCACCCAGCCATTCGGCGTGCTGTGGACAGGGGGAAAAGAGGGGTGAGCGAGGGAGGGAGAGTGGGAGAGTGGTTTCAGGGGTGGCGGGGCAGGACATGTCCTAGCAAGAGAGTGAGAGAGAGAGGGGGAAAGGGAGGAGGGAGGCAGACAGACTGTGGCTCTGTGCCCTCTGGCACCTCTGACCCTTCTCTGACTGGCGCTGGGGTACCAAACCCACTTCTGTGAGATCGGGGATGACGATCATGTAGGCTGGCACCCAGACCACACTGGGTTTTGTGAGTGCGAATAAATGTGTGTACGAAGGAGGGGTGAGTCTGCAAAGCTTGGGGCTAAAAAAAGTCATTTTTACTCTGTAAGCATTTTGGGGAACATGAATAGACAATGATGGACATGGAACTTAGACAAAGAGAAAACTTGTTTTTCGAGCATATATGGATTTGCATACGAAGGGGGAAGGAGTCTGCAAAGCTTCTTTTTTTTCTTTCTTTTTTTTTTCCCTGTAAGAATCATTGAATAATGATGATACTAAATAGTGTAAATAACTAATAAAAAGAAATTAATAGTAATAATGATGGAATTGATAACTAAAATCAAACTAACAAAACAAAAGGCAATGATAAAGAATATAGCACGTAATTGAAAGACTTATATGCTTACGTGCTACCAAATAATAATAATAATAATAATAATAATAATAATAATAATAATAATAATAATAATAAATAATAATAATAATAAAAATTTCTATGAAAGCAAGTGTCTGTATGTTACCCAGGGTTCTTATCGTTAACTAAAACTAAAACCATAAAAAGAACACTTTCGTTACTTGAAATAAAACAGACATTAAATGAAATCAAATAAAATACAAAAAAAGTTCAAATGACTTTATTTGAGCTAGCTCATTTCTCATTTTTGTTTAGTTTAAGTTGAAGTACTAAAATTACTACTTAATCAACTAAAACTTATTTTTAAAACTAAATGCACATATCTAATAAATAAATAAATAAAAATGTCAAAAACACCAAAAAAAATAACCAAAACTTTTACAATCAATGAATTATCAATGATACTAAAATAACACTTTTTATTTTACCCATGGGTAAGAGGCTCTTACAGAGTTAAAATGACTCTGACAAGCTTTTATTAAAAGTCAGCAACAACAATAACACACATTTTCAATAAGTAATTGAATGAATTAATATTATTTTTAATTATTATTATTTAATATTTTTGTTAGCTTTGTTGTTAATATTTTTATTTGTCTTTGTTATTGCTATTGATTTATTTATTTTGTATTATTTGTTACAGTTTATTTATTGGATTCAGCTTATTTATTTATTTATTTTACTTGCATAAATCAGATTTTAATTTCCCTCTGAATTATCAAAATCACATTTTAAAAAAAGTAGTAGCATCAAATTCAATATGTTAATTTATATGGGCTTGTTTAAAACGTTTGCTATATTTATATGGGCTTGTTTAAAATATGCTAAGCAGCAGACATGTTACCGTAGTTTAATTGATCCATACACTCACTTCCCCTCAGTGTATCTGCACGTTCAGCGTCACGCTTCTCAGCCTGCAGTTAATCAGCATTATTTCCCGTTCTCAGCCTCAGCGACTCTGAGTCATCTGTACAGCCCTGCTTTTCACGTCTCACTCCCCATCACTCGCTCATACTCGTGCACTTTCCATGCCGTTTGTGCATACGTTCATTTCTTTTCTTTCTCGTTTCTTTTTGTGCTGCCACAGACAGCTGTAGGGCACATCACGGTTCAGCGGCAGCCTCTCCAGCTCTCTCTCATGCGCAGCAATGATGTCGACAGGTCGGGGGGGTCACAGGCGAAGGGGTGTGCAGAAGACCAAAGGGGGGGTCATGTAGTCCTTCATAAGCGAGGGGGAGGAGGCAGCCGTGAAGTTAATAGGTCAATGAGTGTATGCCGTAGTGGAAGAATACAGCAGGGCGCCTGGTAGTCTGTGATAAAGAGAATTGGGCCTGCTCTTCTCTGCTCGGGCCTGCTCTCATTTTTAAGTGAGAGCCTCTCTTTGTCAGAAGGCAAATTTAATAAGCAGCAAATGCATTACATGTTCTCTGCCGGCCCCCTCGCCATGGCAACGCGGAGTTGGGGCATGGAGATGGGCCTAGAGAGGACACGATTATCAGAGGAGCCATCTGCTAAAGGAGAGCCCAGACCCTGCCAAACCCACTGGGGGACTTCCACACCCTTCACTTACGCTGCTCATTTCCCTCTCGCTCAATTCAGACGTTTATTTCTTGGATTTTATTTGTTTTGGGTGAGCGGGTGGCCGGGTACTTCACATTTGAAAGAGGTTGAAGGAGAGGTATGTGTTAATGATGTAACAGAGTGAAAGAAACAAGAGAGTGAATTGGGAAGGGAGAAATTTCGCCCCAGAGGAAGAGTCATAATTCCACTGGAAAACAGATAATCCTCACTTTCGGGCTGCTTGCTGTTTCCCACAGTTTTGTTGCAGTTTAAAACATGACTGTGAACTAACATAGGTTTACTTGCTCTTAATGCCCCATAAAGATGAAATTCAGTCTCGGAGAGAAATTCAAACAGAACAGGGCCACACAGAGACTGCTTTTTCTAAACGGCTCACTTACAAACATTGCATGCATGTGGGTGTTTCTGCAGATGCTTTTGGTCTTGTGAACGTAAAATACACTTTTTATTTCATTTGTCTGTTAACAAGGTCCTAACATGCAGAATTGTCTTTGTTTTTGTTTTGTTTTTCTGAAAGTCAGACGTTTACACCAGTGTCATTTCCAACACATTAAATGTTTTATTGTGTTTAATATCATTATGTGATGGAAACATCAACCTACCTCAAAATTTAAAATTTAATTTTTAAAAAAAAAAAAAAAAAAAATAAAAGCAATATCTAAAATTCTATTAATCCAAAAAACACAAAAACACAAAAAATGTAAATGTTTTATATTACAAATAAAATTGTTGATAAATAAAATAAAATTTTGTTGACCTTATTTACTGTTATTTACTTATTTACTATTTATTGATTTTATATGTCATATTTGATCTCAAGCTTTTGCACTGACACTGTCATCTCCTAAGCTTTATTAAGCATAATTATTCATTGTGATGGAAATAATGCTACAACTAAGTCATAGTTTTGATATTTAATTAGATTTTCATGTAAATTATAGTTGTATAATGGACTTTCATTGTTGCAAAGTCTTGGTTGTGTGTGTGTGTGTGTGTGTGTGTGTGTGTCTGTGTGTGTGTGTGTGTGTGTTTGTTTGTGTGTGTGTGTGTGTGTGTGTGTGTGTGTGTGTGTGTGTGTGTGTGTGTGTGTGTGTGTGTGTGTGTGTGTGTGTGTGTGTGTGACTTTCATATAACAAAAAAGGCAGTTTTAAAAGAAATCAATCATAAAAGCCTGAAGGCACATCCAAATGTTTGTTCACTATAACATGCCTTGCTGCTTGTTTCAAATTTCTGAATTCATGGTTTATTTCTTGAATAATACTGTTCTTTTACAAAACACAACCAGATGGGGTCATTGAGTAATTGTTAATTATTTTTATTGTTAAATGCCAGATTAAATGTCACCTACTGAGGATGAAGGAAGAAAGCTTAAAGACATTTGGGGTGTGTGTGTGTGTGTGTGTGTGTGTGTGTGTGTGTGCCTACTTTTGTGTGTGTGTGTGTGTGTACTTATGTGTGAGTGTGTGTGTGTGTGTGTGTGTGTGTGTGTGTGTGTGCCTACTTAACCATTTTTTTGGGCACAAATTTGTACCTTAAAGTGAGCTAAACCTGACAAAATCCCCAAAAACCTCCCTTTGAGGATGTCCTCATTTGTAAAACTGGTATAAAAATAAAGTAAGCAAAGTTTGTTTGTTTGTTTTTTGTTTGTTTGGTTTGTTTTTGTAGGTTTCTAAGTTTCCTGTAGGTTTAGGTGTAGGGTTGGTTGTAGGGCAATAGAATATACAGTTTGTACAGTATAAAAACCATTACGCCTATGGAATGAGTGTATGTATTTGTGTTTACGACACGTTTTTCCTTTCCAAAACAGATCATTATAAGGAACTTTTAACGTTTTTACCTTAACTTATTTCACTGATTTAAATATTTAAATAAGTGATCACTTTAAGAAATGTAGGCTAGACGTAAACATTAGAATAAAATGTAACTTAGATTATAGATAGGTGGTTAAATAATATTCTTAGTCAGATTTACCAAAACTAATCTAAAGTTTGATATAGTTTGGTCTGCGTGATTTTCTCCCTCAGCATTGTTGGGAAACTTCCTAAGCTGAAAGCGCACAGCTGCCGGTAGTCCCTTCTGTTGGCATTCTACAGGCTTTGTTGTTGAGAACTGAAGACGATTGTTTCGATTGGCTGAGAGTTTAGCGGCGGTAGGATACGATTACCCACACGCTGGTCTCTGGTTGGCTGTGCATTATTACGACACCACTCACCACCCCTCCTCCCCTCCCAAAAAAAAGAAGTAGTAATAATTTTGTCCTCAACTTTTCCACTCAAGTTTACTTTCTCAGGACTTGCCAGACGCTTATGGGAAACTCGGAGCCGCAGCCATGAAGCTGTGTGGGACTTTTTTAGGTCAGTTAACCTTCGCTGTCTAATATCTGACTAGTTTAAATGTACACGATGAACATTGTTTAATTAACGTTAACAGGTGTCTAAAAAGTTTGCGACTTAGTAGTGTATGAGCGACTTAGTAGTGTATGAGCATTTGTTTTATTGTATTATTCTTATATGAACCGATAACAAAATATATCCCTTCAATAATATTCATAATATTTTCATCTTTTTAAGCTTGAGACCGTAATAGTGTAGCTAGTATAGAGTTTAACGGGATGCATTACAGATTTCGTCTCGCTGTTCTCGCTATTGTGAGGCTTTTTAGCATGCCCTCTTCTGTCGCTTTAGACAGGTGTTGAAAGCTTGTCGTATTGAGGTCTATATATACACATCAATACAAATAACTTTCGGGAACCTCGTCTAGACCTTTTCTAAACTTCAGAGCTGTTGAAGTGTTGAGACAAAGGGCGGTTTGTTTCCCGGGGGACCGTGGCGGACACAATGCCAGCCCAGAGGCGCATTCAAACTTTCTTTCTGTTGTTGTCTGTCAGCTTGTCCCATCTGTCAAGGCCATTCGCGGAGTTTGGGGCCCCTGCGGCCCGCTCTCTCAGCTGACTCCCTTATGCAATATTTATACAGCCACTATATTTTAAATATGCTCCTGAGAGACCAAAGAATGGTAGCCTATTGTTTTCAGTGGAGTTGCAACGCGATTGGACAGTTCTAACTGTTGAGGATTTCAAAACAAAGGTTATTATGACACTTAACAATTTTAGTTATGACTTGTTTCCATTTTCTTCTTCTTCTTCTTCTGGCCTGTCCTGGAAACCATAGCAGCAGTACTCCGTTTGATCGCTTTCTGTCAGGATCCCTATCGGACCCTTTTATCATTAGTAGTAGTAGCAGTAGTAGTAGTATTTGATTTTCCATGTTTGTATATTTAAAAAAAAATAATTGTTTAAAAAATAAATTAAGATAATTAACTAGCCTATTTGATTACTTTTTGTTAGAGATTTCTGGTTGCGTGAGAGAGGAACCTCGCCATATTCCTCCTCGAAACTGCTGACAAAAGTCCCTTAAAATATCGACCCTGTTGAAGGATCCGTGTAATTTCACCACAACTCAGATCACGTTAGTCTATATTGTTTATCTTTTCAACATTTCTATTGAAACGCATCACAACTGACGGAAGTCTCACAGAGGAAGGCAGCCGGGTGTGATTTTCCTCCGGGTCGCTGTCCATGGTACTGGGCCAAAGCGCTGCTGTCTGGGGTCCTGAAGCCCAGCCGAGCGCAAATTCTGCACTTGTGCTCCCTCTGTTTTCTCTTACCAAGTTCTCAGAGAGATACTAAAGAAACAGTCATTCTCGGTCCTGTGAATCTCATTCTTGAGTACTTGTGGCAGGGGAGTGTAACTTATTTTTTTAGGTGTGTTTGGTTTCTATTCTGTCTTTGTTTATTGGATTGTGTCTCGGTTAGTGAGGCAACTCAAATCATATTGATGCAGCGTGGACACTTCGTGATTGATTTCAGCTCCAATGCATAACAATGGGACAGCAAAAAAGAGCCTGCCGCAAAGAGATAAGAACTTAATAGAATTTTCTGAAAGGCGAAGGTTGGCTTTTTTGAAAATTCCCCCCGTGTGCAGCATGGAGACAGTAGATAAAGAGTGGCATTTGTGGAGAATATTCTCAAATGGCTTGTAATGAATGGTTGTCATTTTCACTAATGGTTACAAAACAACAAAGCACAACAGCGGTGTGTGCAACATTTAGGAGTCATTCCAAGTTGCATGCGTCTGTTTTGAGTGAAGAAGACAGTAAGGTGTTGAAATCTTTTTATTTGTTGCCTTCCACTCTTTTGGCAACACAGTTGCCCGCGTGTGTGTGTGTGTGTGTGTGTGTGCGTGTGTGTGTCATATGTATGTCATATCAATGCAGATGATTGCAAAAAAAAAAAAAAAAAAAAAAAAAGTAAAAAGGTAGCTTCTGGTAGTTTTTAGCTTGTATCTTGATATTTCTTAATCCATACACCCTAATGCCAGCAGTCTGGTTAAAATAGATTACGCTAACTTTACCAGTGAAGCATTGCCTATGAAAAGTGTGTGAAACACTGGACAGTACCACTCGAAAAGAGTCAGGAGGGAGGGTTCAGATAACACCGGCGACATATGCATGCTTTTGTGCAATATTAAAAATTAATCACTGGGCGTAAAATAAGCAGCTTACGCTATTAGAATTTAAAGTAACAGCACCCCACGCGCACTCTGAACTATAAGATGATGTTTGAAACACGCATTCGCTCTATTAGTCTCCCGCCAGCGTTTTTCTGTCACTTTCAAAAAATAAAGCGATAGAAGAACCGTTTCAAGAACTTTTTTATTCTCTAGTTCTTTTGAAAACCATCTACTGGTGCTTCAAGGGATTTAGAAGCCAATGTACTGATCCGAATAACCGATATTGTATATCCAAAATACGTTTAATCCCCAAAGAACCATATAAAGCCAACATGGTCGTGGATAATAAGATTTTTCCTGAACCACTGAAGAACCTTTATGATTATCTTGTTTCTGGCACAAAAGGGAACTTGGATAGGCTAAATCCCTTGTAGGTGCGTTGGTGTTAGAGAGAGGGAGAGGGGGAGCGATCATGTGTGTGTGTACTGAGAAAGAGTATGAAATAGAGTGTGCATGGCTGTACACATGCCCGCTGAGTTATTGCGGGGGGATATTCAAAGCCCAGCCCATCGATGTTGTAGGTTTTACTACAGCTTTCGTGATGTCATGGCAAAGGGCGGAGGGAGGAGGTGGGGGACAATGGCTCCATGAGGGAAAGGTAAGTCAATATTACGTTTTTCCTCGCTGACAAAGGCAAATGAAGCCATGTTTTTGCTTACAAACAAGTAGCGTTCATACCGCCCCGTTCTGGATCCTCGCTCGTCCGCAGCAGCACCAGCGAAGCGCCAATCCTCTTCACCGCTGTCATTGAATCTTTCGGGATACTACTGAAGAAGTAGAGTTTAGTTTTCTTTGAGAAAATCTATAAATGGGATATTTTACCCCAAACTGTCTCACAGCTTACTGAATACACGACGAAGACGTTGAGAAGCGTCTGGCGGAGAAGCTTTCGGGATTATTATTTTTTTTTTTTCTCTCAGGTAATCATGATCATGATTCTTATTTATCAAATATAAATAGTTTTGGTTCTTTTTGTTAATTACCAAACAAATCTCTCAAGAGGATCTTTGAGATGTAGCTACGTTTAGAATCAAGGGTTGAGTTGTTAGGATATATACTAAATGTTTCACGCTGTGTTATTTTATCATTTGCTAACCAAGGATGTAGACTACATATCTAGATCATCCCATTCCGAGATGCCCTACAGATCAAGGTTAATGGCTTTTACGTTGAAGGATGCCGCTTTATTTTTTTTATATTTCATTCTTATCGCACTTGTATGATCGATAATTGATTTTATAATCTTTGAAGTAAAATGTTTGCTGGTACAAGCGGGTCTATTTCGGAGAGGATAGTGTGAGTGTGAGTCCACGAAGCTCCAGCGGAGAGTGTGTGGAGTTGACATGGAAAAAGTGATGGAGAAACAGTCAGCTATGGCGCTCTCGTACAAACGCTGCGATGCCTATTTGTTTTCTCACTTTGCCACAGAAATCCTGCCTGCGTTTGAACCTAGAGATGATTCGGGAATGCCGTGTCAATATTCCTCAGCCGCCTGCTTAATTCTCGCGCATAAATGCCGAAAAATGCGCGCGGCGTGCGTTAGTCAAAACTGTTCATTTCTCAATCCACTTCATCGCGTTTTGAGCTTAATGAACGTATATGTGCTTGCGTCTTTTTAATTTACCAGTTCGCCTGGTCTCGGAGTGATCGCACTGTAAGCGCTCACTGTCATGTAGTTGTATATTCTCCATCTTTTGGCACACATACGGAGTTGCTTCCATATGGCTCGGTGTAATTAAGGTCGAACAATGGGCGTAGCGCAGGACTCCCGGCCGAGTGCACGAATGGCGTGGAAGAAGAAGGAGGGGTGGCCATTTGATTTTCTGCTGCAGAAAACAGAGTGGAGAGATGCTCTCTTTAAATGTCAACCGCCCCTGGTTGGATGCGCAGAAGAAAAGTCATGAGAGTTGAAGCAATAATGCCCATCCTCTGCATCCATCCCCCGCCCCTGTTCATTTCTAATGAGTGATTAGTGCGTCTGTGTCTCATATTGCTCAGTATTCCGGGGCTAATGTGTTAGACATTCACTATTGTATGAAGTATAATATCAAAGCACCTTCAACCAAGATGGTGGACGAAGTGAACGTGAATGTGTTTCATCTGAGAGTCAGTTATGTGATCATGTAATCACAGTGAATCTATACTGTGTAAACTATATATATATATATATATATATATATATATATATATATATATATATATATATATATATACACACACCACACACACACACACACACACACACACACACACACACACAATTTATTATTTTTAAGAAAATAATATCAGAAGCCTCATAGCATGAGAAAAGTATCTGGAGTTAGTGAGCTTTGAGTGTGTGACTAACTTCTCACAGTCTGAGGCTTCTGGCTCTATGACAGCCAGCGCTTTCAGATCAGATCAGTGCTGTAGAGAGCAGGGAGTGTTGTAGCACAGGATGAGGTGTAACACCATCAGTTTAACCAATTACAAATGAGCTACAGGGGTGAAATCACCATCATACATGAGCACAACCCTCATGAAGTGATGATAGAAGCTGTAAAGTCTCTATGTAAAATATAAAGGAGTTACAGGACCAAAAACAGTTTATTTTTATCATTTTATCTCTGGTTTATTATTTTTTCTTTTTTTCTTCTTTTTTTAAATGACAGGGATTTCAGGTATTATCTGAATCAGCAGGTTCTGTTGTTTAATTTGATATACATTTAATGAAAATATAAAAATAAATAAGCAAACTTGTAGGCTTGTAACACTTTTCCATCATACTTCTACTGAACCTGAAAGACTGCATGTAATGAGACATATAGATTAAATAAGTTTTAGTTTTTAGAGTGACTATCACACTATGTTGTCAGTTTGATATTTTTCTATATTTGTTTTCAATTTAATTTGCTGATTTTAATTAAAACGTTTTCCACTGTGAATTAACATGTTTATAATGAAATGAGTGTGGGGTGTGATGCATAATGATTATTTAACAAGAACATTTGATTAACACCACGATAAATGCATGCACAGTATTTAAAATGCCCTTGTTTTCTGTTAGTGGTACAGCCTGAGGGTTTTTTTTTTTTTCAGTTTGTAATCTGTATCAAAGTATGTATGAAAGTTTGAGATATATAGCGAAAACCCTGTCTCTCCTAATGTATTTACTGACAAATACTGCAGCTAATGTTGTTTTGGACTTGCGTACAGCATTTTAGCGACATCCACTTCCATATTCAGCACTGTATACAGTGAAGGTCATCTGAGCGCAACATTGATTCATGGGGTCGTTTATTTTATCTTGCTCGCCTAGAAACTGGTTTTGGTAATAACTTTCACAAGATCCTATCTATCTGTTTGCGGAAATTGCGCAGAATTGCGCAGTCGTCAGGAACCTCCAGAGTTTAATAAAAGGAGATGCTGCTATCTGTGCGGTGGGGGGAATCCTAGCAAGTTTTCCCAATTATTTCTGTCAGCCACATTAATATATGACCGAACAATGTGCTCAGTCTTCTAAATAAAGGAGACTATAGCGGATCATCTGGTGCATGCAGCTCTTTTCCCCCTAATCATAAAATCTGGGTCTTCACAGATCGCCGTTTAATCTTATCCGCGGATTAATTCCTATCATATTCAAGCAGGGCTGTGTGCAATATTCTAACGTCAGTGCTTATTTTAGTTGTCCAAATGCGTTAAACGCTCGAAATAGGCGCTTGTTTATTGCGCAGTCCATTGTACAGAAAAAAAAAAATTGATATAAAAGTGGAAAAACATAAAGATGTAGCGCTGCAGCAGGTGCCGCGGGTTTTCCAGAGAGAAGACAGCAATAAACATGTGGAATGGAGCAGCTGGGCCAAATTGCGCTCTTCTCATTCAGAGCACAGCAGAAAGCCACGGCACCAGGGCCGAGGGTCAGGGTTGCCCCTATCATTAGTGGAGAAAGGTGCCATTTAGAGCAGCCTTTAAGCCTTGAAACACTGAATTGCGTGCAGTTGAATTGGTCGGTGATTTAGAATGCATGTTTATGCTGTTTGAGTCTTGCGCGACAAGCGCAACATTGTTTGTTTACTCTGAGTCCTCTGGTGGCGTTGAACAAAACTTTTAAGAATTGTTCTCGTTCACTCACGTGTAGGCCCTACCTCACTAAAGTTTTTCTTTACTTTTCTTTTTTTAAACAACTAGCTACGTGAAGTAACTGACTTGACTCTTTTAAAGTTCGTTGTTTTGAGAGGAAAAGAATTGGCTGATTTTTAGTTAACAGGGAAGTAGAGCTATTTTCTTTGATTGTTAGAGACTTTCAATTAATAAGCCGATTAGTAACTTAAAGAATAACAATGTATGGTAAAACCTTTTGCTGTACAAACCAATGTGTTTATGATTATGATAATACATTAAAATAATATGATTATTATAATGATTCATGATGATAAAAATAAGATGGATTTTAAGAACAAGACTTTTAAAGAATCTGTTGAGTGAATGATTCAATGACGCACTCGCTGGACACTAAAGACATCCAAAAAGCTTGCTGCCATCTACTGGCATATTTGTGTAACACACAAACAGAGGTAAATCTGAATGAATCAGTTTAGAATCAATACCCAGAATAAATCAACTGTTTCTGCGTCACGGGAGCACTTTTGAACAAGTTTTTCCAGACAGTACTGGAAGCATTCCTGGGCATAAGTTTTAAAGTACATTCAAAGTTAACCTCTTTACATGTCTGTTACCTTGAGAGCATTTTCTGTCTATTTAAGAAACCCAGACAAAGGCAAATTCTGCCATTGCTCCTTTAACGCAGAGTCACTCTCTGAGTGGGCCTCTTTCTGCTGCTCGTGGTTGTCATGGTGTTTTCCGTGGTGCGCCATAAAGAAAAAAAGAGTGCCATAGCTCTCAAAGGCACTTTGACTCGTATTGACATGAAGGAGAGTCTAATTTTATTACTCGCTGCTGACTTTCAGGCACAAGTCGATTTTTTTATCTCCTGGAAAGAAAACTACAATCCACCATGAACGTTAAATATATTTTGATGGTATTGTTGTTTTTATAATAATTAGATTTGGGTGCGTCTCGCAGGCTAATGTTATACATTCACCTTTGCTCTTGTTAAGAGCTTTCTGTTTGTTCTTTAATCACAAAGTTGAAGTTAAATCTACTTAACTGGAGCAGAGAGTGCAGATGTGTTACCCGTGGATTACCGTGAAGGCATCCATCCCTGTTTAATCTAAACTATGGATTTATGTCTGTCTCAAACAACTGTGCATCACTCTGATGGATTTCAGCTGCATGACATGATTTTCTTGATTTGTTTACACTCGTCTCTGTCTCCTTTGACTGTCTAGCAGTAGCTGAACTATCTATCCCAGATCATTTATTAATCTCTTGTTTCTCCTGTAGTGTAATACTTTAAAGTGAACATCCACAGAAGCCAATCGCATAATAGTCTCTCCGGCCCATCTGTAAATGATGAACTGTTTAGCTTTATTAATGTTCTCTCTCGCTTTAGAATAAGTGGCACCTGAGCCATCAAGGTTATTGAGAGCCACGGTGGTGGATTATGGGGGCCGTGCCATTTCAGAGGGCCAGGAAAGTGTGGAGTCGGCTATACGGCCTGGGTTTATGGTGAGATTTTAAAGAGCCCTTTGCGCCTCGCAGTTCTGTTTATTTGGCTTGAAATTTGTAGAATGAGAAAAGCGAGAGAGTGTTGGGGGGAAGGATGCACAGTAGTGCTGTTGTAGTCACTTTTTAGAAGAGGGCTGAAAGTTGATAAATAAGCGTTTTGTTCCGTGTTGGCGTAGGAGTGTGTGTGTGTAAGGGGCATTGGAAATGCTTTTACTGACAATGCCCTACAGCTTTCTAACTTCTGATGACTGGCATCCTGCCTGTCTTTTTCCTGGGTTATTGCTGCTGCACAGAGTTTTAGGAGGCAAATCAGATCTGCCTGCTTTGTTTATTTTGTGCTTGCTAAGAGAGAAGGGCAGATGTTAGAGGGGGAAGCGAGTCAGAAGCTAGGCATGTTTAAAGGCTTCTCTTTTACTGACAGCAAACTCTTTCTCTTTCGCTCTCCTGCTCTTTAGCTCTCTCTTTGAGAGCGCGAGGTGAGTTTTAGTGCCCTATAAGAAACAGATGGAAGCCTGCTTTAAAGGAAGAAAACACCAGATTGAGATAAAGGTAAAGAGAGGAAATGAAAGGAAAAGAAAGGACAGAAGTGAGGGGAGAATAGGCAAAATGAGAATGGCAGATGTGTCATATCTCTTACTACAATATGTCAAAACTGAAAACAATAAGTCTTATAGAGATGATGATTCTACTGCAAACAAACTGAATATGGAAGAAACAATAGCTTTTGAAAATGTTTTGATATAAGTTAAGTGAATTTCATGTGTGTGTGTGTGTGTGTGTGTGTGTGTGTGTTATGTGTGTGTGTACTGTATATCCTGTATATTCTTTGATTCTTTCTTGTATTTTAGCCTTTATACATAACTATATAACAACATTTCAATTAAGTTATTTTTACTCAACACTACAAAAATTTTACTTGGGCTTATGCTTGACAGAGAGATTCAAGATCTTTGTGATTCAACACAAAGTTCTCTGGTGTCCTCTGATCATTTTAAAGGCAAAGCTTGATGGGTTAGCGTAGGTTTTTTTTTGTGCGTTTTGAACACTGAAATCCTCAGAAGGATTTCTCACGCAACTTATGAGAATTTGTTGGCTATGGTATTGTTGACGGCTAAACAAAAGTGAGTTATGAAACAGAGTCTCAGCTGTGAGATTTCACGAACAGTGGCTGATCTGTGCTCATTGATGAATGTAATGATTATTTTAATATATTCTGCATCTGATGGCACCAGCATGTTAGTGCTTGAGCGGAGGGGATATTGTGGCATCAGATTTTATTGACACTCTTTTATCATTCTAGCATGCATGTCTATCATATGTGTGCTAGAGGGGGTGGGGAACGGGTTTATGGAAAGATGGACTATTACACTGATGAAAAAAAGAAAGGAGGAGGGAAAAAAATCTGATTTATGGTTGATTCATTATTTACTGACCAAGTTCCCTCCCCCAGCACGGGCCTGTCTCTATGACCCCTCCCCTCTCTTACACTCCTGCCTGCTAAAAGCTCAATAAAAATGCACAAATGTGATTGATTCTAATAGCAGGCCGACAGAGCTTCCAGCTGGGGTGTTTTAGCATGCATATGCATGCGCGTATGTGCGAGTGTGAATTTTTTTAGTTCTTGACTCTCTTTAATTAGAAGTGCATAGGTCACATGTGTAAAAGGCCCAACCCCCTATCATGACCTGTCAAACTGTCACTTCACACACTTGACATTATGCACCTTAGAGTCAACACATAAATGTGCTATATATGTGCTATCAATATATTATATAAGTTAATGCATTTACACCCAAAGTTAGATATCACTTTTTTTTTCTACCAGTCTATATGTGGGTCAGTGACAGGGCACTCTTTATTTTATTTAATTTTATTTAATTTTATTTAATTTTATTTTATTTTATTTTATTTTATTTTATTTTATTTTATTTTATTTTATTTAGTAAATGTATCTATTCATTTATACAAAATTCGGTTTAAAATCAATTTATACTGTACATACAATGACTGAAATTTAATCTCTGAGCATGATAATGTTCTTAATTTTCTAAATAAAAAGACTTTTTGAAATTTTTGTGTTACATGAAATATATCAGAAATGTGTATATATAAAGAAATATAAAATAAAATAACACTATAACTATACGTATTTATAAATAATTAAAAAATTCATATTAATATTTGAAAAACTTTTGTCTGCCAAATCATTGTCATATGTAATATGGAAAAATAAAACAAATTACAAACCTTTTCTTAAACCTGGCAAAGGAGTTTTAAAACCACATGAAACCAACGTGAACACAAACAGTACATTTCTAAGACACGTGTTTTAAATTTGATTTTCTTTTCTTTTCTTTACCATGGGTGCTCCTATATATCATTGACCCAGATGTATGTTTTTGTTTTTATTCCTCTCTTTTTTTTATACTGATGTCGTGATTGAGTGTGTTATATACCCTGTGCTGAGGCTGCTGGTCTCAGATGCAGGTGGACAGCTGATGAGATGATCTGGCCGTTTCACTGCTGAATCAGTCCATTACAGCATCCGAACCCAACGCTCCTTTGCCCTCACTCCGCAAAACTCTTCCAACTGCCAGCGCAGATGCTGACATGACTATCTCTTCCCCTCATTTTCATTTTTTTCATTTTCACTTATTGCCTTCTCTCTCTCTCAAACAGAAAATGAGTACCGGGGGAAACTCCTGAACCAGCGCTGGACGCGAGGAGACAAGATCAGCCGCTGCCGGCCCTCTCTCAGACTGCAGAGCCGACCAATCAAAGTGAGTCGCACTGGCCTGCCCGGCCAATCATCACACAGAAACTTGGGCTTCCTGCCAAGTTGGCACAATTAGAGGCGAAAGAGTGTTATACATTTATGACATTCATCAGTTCTGTCTGTCAGCACACTGTGAAAGGAAGTCAGCGTTGTATTACCGCAATGTACGCAGTTCATGCCAGCTTGACCTAGAATTGGTTTTGGCAGAGCAACCTAACCCCCCTCTGAATAAGCCGAGATTTTAAAGTGTCCCGCGTCCCGTAATTATGAAGAATTGGGCTGTTCGGCTCAACCTAATTTCATTTTTAGAGCTTTCTTGCATTATTTAGGAAAACTGGAGAGGTTTGAAAGCAGGGGTGTCCTTGAGCTGCTTTTGTTTGCTATCTTTCATCAACATAAAAGAAAGTCTTTCCCTCTCTCATCCTATCGCTTCCCCCCTTTCCTTTTTCTGCTTAGGTGTGTGGTTTTGCCTTTAAGTGGATGCATCGCTTTTTTTCGTCTTTCACTCTTTCTTTTTCATGCTTTTTATTTGGAACAGCCCATATTTTTGACCATCTATCTCTTTCACTTCTGCATTGGGAAATTCATTGGAAGAGATTTCTAATGGGGGGGCGCTGGGATGGGGAGAGAAAAAACAAGTGCGAGTAAAAGCGAGAGAGAGAGAGTCCTCCTTCTCTCCCGTGGGCCCATAAATGTATTTTTTTTCACTCTGATGGAAAGAGTTCATCTGAAGTGATTGATTTATCGATCTAATTTGAAATGTTTAAAGGGTTGCAGTTGCAGGCAGCTCTTTTAAGAGCATCCAATTAGATAATACCAAACTCCGACTGATCAGCGTCATCCAACTGTGTGCAGAGGAATCAGAGCCAAGCTTATTCTCATACTACCAGACGCTCTTAAAAGAAAACACGCGAGCGAGAGTGCGTTTATACACACATGCAAACATAAAGCTCTCTCGGTTGTCAGTCAGAGCGTTAACTCTGCTTCCCTGATGGATGGCTCAGATCTCCTTGGCGACCGTATCGGCCTCCTTTAATTGGCCGATGCTTTCCACAGGTAATTTTGGAGATGTCAGTAGTCCTGTCACTCCAGTGACGGTTGCCACGCCAGACCCAGTTGCGTCCTTTCTTGTAAATGCGCAAATGAATAAAAGCCTCATTTATGCGCACCGGAGGAGGA
Source organism: Cyprinus carpio (assembly GCF_018340385.1). Lineage (NCBI taxonomy): Eukaryota > Metazoa > Chordata > Actinopteri > Cypriniformes > Cyprinidae > Cyprinus > Cyprinus carpio. Next base: position 10,993,222 of record NC_056619.1, on the reverse strand, counting down.
GGGGTGACCTTCTTTGTGAAGTCATTGCCCCCAGCCAGCAATTTGCATAGAGCTGTCAGAAGAGCACGAAGGAGCGTCTCCGTCCGCTTGTATGGAGAAGAGAGGGACACAATTAATAATGTAGCACGCGGCCCAAAGGGATGCGCGGGCGCTCTCTCGCTCTCTGAGTGGTTAAAAAAATTTTTGGCTTTATCTTAGCATTTGCATTTTTCTGCCAATTTTTCAGACATCCCCAGTTTTCAAAATCACTCACTCATTTCTCCGCCAATGGTCGTAATTAAAAACGCCGGGGAAGGACAGGTTTGAAAACATTAAAAGGCCTCTGAATGATATTACGAAAGAAAGATGACACTGTCTTGCCTGTCACAAACACCTACGCTCCATGCAGATTTAATGAGGTGGAATTTGAAATAAAAAAAGCAATGCAAACTCTGAAGCGTTCACCTATTCGAAAGAGATGCGTAGCTATGGTTACACAAACATGAAAGCCACATGGGCCCTGTTTGATTCATGTGTTGACACTAAGGAGATGGCAGTGGAAGACCAGAGGAAGCTACAGTGGGAAAAGAATAAAACGACACGCATCTGCCCCTGGCTTTTGAGCTGGGGGTCAGAGCGGTCACAAAGCTTGTTTCAGAGACACAGAGAGGGTATAGAAGCCTCACAGATGGGCGAACTGCACACAACACAACACTCAGTGTTTGCGTCTGCCATCTCCTGGGGGCTATTTGATCATCAATGTGAGAAAACTTTCCTCTCAGGCCGGCAAGTCGAGCTCAGAGTGTGAGAAGCGAGTATCGGCGCGCATAAAGCCGGCTTGTTGCCAGAGAGCACGTGTGCTTGTGATCAAAACGCCCCTGGGAGAGGAAGAGAGACTCTCTGTGCACCTGTCTGCCCGGATACACACACACACACACACACACACACAGCCAACTTTCATCGCCCCGTACGCAAACTCCCTCAAATCGAACACAACACACTCATTATCCGCCCGTGCTGAAAAGTCGGCAATCAACAGGAAGTGGCACTGCCAGAGAGAGTGCGCAGAGATAAAAAAGAAAGAGAAAGGGAGCGTGTGAAAGAGAAACTCCTCTGTGAAAGTGCAGTGTGCCCTTGCCAGCTCCAGCGCTGTATTAAAGGCGGCAGCTGGGAGCGGGGTGAGCAGCGCTCGCTGAGGGTCAAAAGGAGAGAGTTTCGTGGATTTTTCAAGGATTCCCGTTCCATTTAAATCGCAGTAAAGTAATCAAAGCTAATGGCGCCATTGTGCCGCAAGAAAAGATCCAATGGCTTTACAGTGAGCCGACTTCCCTGCGCCTGTGTGTGTGTGTGTGTGTGTGTGTGTGTGTGAGCGAGATTGAGAGGATTGACACCTGCTCCTTTTGTGCCAGAAAGCACAGCGAGTGTTGCGATCGGGGACTCAGTGCGGGAGGAATTACAGTGATTTGGAGTGCCTGTGTTTGTCTTATTTCTGTTGCTGCGGTTAATATTGCTATTGTAATTACCACTCGAGCTTGCCATGGGGCCATGAACGCAAATGGGCTCCTCTGGCAGATGCCATGCTTTGCTGTGTCCGTCCAATCAGAATGATTGTTCAGGGCCTCTAAATTATAAGCTGATGAGGCGTACAGAAGGGTTAGGAGGGAGAAAACACTGAAAATGTACTGAGATATCTATCCATCTATCTATCTATCTATCTATCTATCTATCTATCTATCCGTCCATCCATCTGTCTTGTCTGTCATTTTTTCTGTCTGTCTTATGTTGTCTCTGTCTGTCTATCCATCTCTTTGTTGATCTGTCTATCTTTCTGTATAAGTGTTTGCAGTATAAAAGAGAAAAAGTGCTCAGTGAGTGTTTACAGTATGAAAGTGTGCTTCTCATACATTATTCATGACTTCATTAACCTGAATGTATGGTGTGTATGTGTGACTCTGTGTGTGTGTGTGTGTGTGTGTGAGTGAGTGCATGCGTACATGTGTTAGCTTGTCTTACTCTCTTTCTCCTCCATCTATCGCTCTAGTCCTGACTCTCTCCATTTCTCTCTGACAGATGAGTTTGGATACTGATGACAAGCGCACTCGCTCACGGTCCAAAGCAGGAAGAGGTCAGTGAACCCTCTCTCTTTCTCTCGCTCTGTCTTTTTCTTTTTCTCTCACCTCTAAAACTCATTTCTTTCACTGGTCAGCTGAGCATGTCTTATATGTTCGCTCTAGGCATATCTAATATTTTAGCTTCTCTCAAATAATCCTGCTCTTGGAGTCTCTAGAGGTCCTTTTGCAAGAAAATCCTATTCACTGTGTAGCATTCAGTAAGCTGAATGGAGCTTTGTGAGAAAAAAGAGCATTCAACCAAATGCAATGTCGAAAGTTAAAGAAATGCTTTGAAATGTTAGAATTTTATATGCATGACCAGATTACACAACTGTTTGTTTTAAGAGGAATGATCTGGGTTCAGTAAAAGTTCAGCTTTCATCTCCAAAATACTGTCACATACCACCATCAGTAATTCTGACTCATCCCTAAGCTTTTAAGAAATTGTTTATAATACACATGCAATAAGAAGTCTATGGGTTAAGCCATACAGGAAGGTTAAAACACTTTACATATGCCATACACAAATGTGTTATTTGAGCTGTAAATCATCCTTTTAGCATAGAGACTTTCATTATAATCAGCAGAACCTACAGGTCTGTATGTGGAGTTTCAGTTACAAAACACAAGAGTTCCATACTGTAGTACTGTACAAAATAACAATGCCACATTCATTACTAGTATCCTGATGCATATAATGTTAATGTTGACACGTATATGGTCATGAATAGAGTTTATTTTCAGTTTATATAACAGACAGTTTTTTGCTGATTTTAGAAATTCTAAATGCACTGAACTCAACATTTCTCTATAGATAATATATTGCATTTATTTCCTGTTTGCAATACTTTTCTTTGACAGTTTTTATTGTTTTAAAATAAATTGATTAGAGAAAGGCTGTTCTTTTAACAGTCTGCAGTTTTGTTCTGATCTCACCAATAAACTAAAGTGTGACAATTAATCATATATTGCGCTGATTTGTGCATATTGTAAATTTTTTTCCATCATCAAGGCTTGATGTTTTGGCTGACTCAGGTGTTTGTGTCTATGTATATATATGTACTGCATGTGTGTCTGTATTCTCTTGGTAATGCAGTCATGAGTTTTACTGCATATGGCCTCCTGGGCTCTGTATATATTTGTGATTTATTGATTGTGGTTCTGTGCAATTATTAGATTTTTCTGCTTAATTTTCTGTTCTTGATTGTCTCTCCCTCTGCAGTTCCCTCAGAGATTGTTGGACAGGAGCTGAGGTAAGACAGATTAGTTCTGTAAAGTTAAATATGCCATTTTGTTCCTCTGCAGCAATTTTTTCTTTATGTTTTAAATCCACGTTTGATCATGTTTTGGTTTGCAATGCACGCCGCTTTACAAACAAAAACCATTTTAATGTAACAACCAAACTCATTTTCAACAGTTCTTATCATCAACAAATTTACTGACAACAATAGAAATCTAGGATATTTAGGATATTTACACCTGGTGCTTTTTCTTTACTTGATCAAGCATTTGTTTCAGATGGCCAGTGTCTGCTAGTTCCTATAGACCCAACAAAATCTGTGCGTGAGGGATATTAAAGCCTCATATTCTCAGCTTGTCAAGTTATTCTCCACATTTTCCTCTCATGGTCAAGTGCGCTATGAAGTTTACATGAAGTGGAATTTATAACAGCATCAAAACACTTGCTAGCCATCAGGGTCACTGAAGCTGCTCACAGAGCTTAAACAGCTTAAAAGACGACCTCAAAAGATGCATTCATACTGCAGCAGAACATAATAATAAATACTTCAAGACATGATATGTTTTTCTATATAGTACATACAACATTGATATTATGTTAGTAATATTATATATTCTATTATACTGTATATATATTGTATATATATTAAACTCCATGTGAACACAAGATTCAAGTTCAATTCTCAACCCTCTTTGCAGATAATAAACGACAATGCCAATGAACCAAATGTACAAAATATTAGGGATTTCTGCTAAAGACGGAAGGGATTTCATGAAATGAAAGTAGAGCCGCCACAGGAAACAAAAATCAATCACAGCTCCATCGTATTGACGAAACAATTGTTTAGCTAAATTTAAAAATCTATGTTTGTTTGTTTTGTGCTAGCTGTGGAAATGCGGCTCCTGATGAACTATTTAGGACACAAGCACCACAAAATAACAAAAGCTATAAAGTATCTCTAATTTGACCCCCTCTATCTGTTCAGCTGCCCTACTCCGGGATGCAATGGCTCAGGCCATATCAGTGGCAAATATGCCCGACACAGAAGGTACAACAGATGACATGCCCGTGTGGTGCTCCATAGCCCCTGATTCACGTCCCTCTGCGGCCACATAGCCTTTCCTGATCCCAAACGCTGTTTAGCCCGTAGACTACATCATCTTAATCTTCATCTCTTCCTCTGATAATGACAATCTCTCTCTCTTACTCTCACTCTCCCTAATAGAGGTCTTTAGGCAGGGTATTGATTATTGGAAAGATATTACAGTTATGTTTATTTACACGTGTATACATTCAGGAAGCCATTTGAGATGCTTCATGTTTATAGATCTATCTCCGCTGCCCGTCCTATAGCGAGGCTTTCTAGGTGAGGGCTTTATTGAATTCCACCCTCCATTGCTCCCTACTTTCTCTCTCTCTCTCTCTGTTTCTTATTTTATTGTGGTATAATTAAGTATTCCAGTCAACTGGCTGTGATTTATAAAGGCTTTAAGCCAGCACACTGCCCCCTACAGGTCAATATCCAACATTGTTCCATTCCTCTTCTGAGTTTCCATAGACTGTTTAGCATGGCATGCTTGGCTTGCATGTGTATAGTTTGCATGTTTTCATTGTTTTTACACTAGTACTGTAAAAGTCCTTAATCGAATTGTCTAATTAATGATCTCTCTTCTTCTCTTATAGTGCTTTGAGTTGCCCATTGGCCAGAAAAAGACGCCTACAGGAAGCAGAGTCAGAGCAAACTGCTTCCAAGAGGAAGTCTCACCCGCTGAAGCTGGCGATGGATGAAGGATTCAACGCAGAGAGTGAGGAAAGCGGAGAGGAGACGGAGTTGAGGGAAGAAGAGGAGGAGGATGAAGAACAGGTGAAGCAGAAAGCTAGTGATCAAGGATGTGATGAAGAGGAGCAAGCAAAACAGAATACAGAGACCACCAATACAGAGGAGGAGGATGGTGATGAAGGTAAGTGATTAAAAATGACCAAAAAAAATCTGAATATGTTTAACTGTTTTGTTTTGGGTGATATATACAGTTATATTCATACACATATTGGTTATATGCTCTGTAACCAAAGTGACTGCTGTACATTTTTAGAAGTCACAACCTGATTTAGAGAGCAAATTTCATTCAAAGGAACTGCACTCAACAGCTAGTTGACACATCATTGACATTGACACACAAGCATTGCACCCTTTCTGGGTTATTCTTTGCTGTCAATGTTGGAGCTCCAAACTCTCTCATGTGACACTAAATGTTAGAAAATAAGGTGTTGTGCAGTAAGAACCCGTTAAACGTTGAAGGAAAGGAAAAAAAAACAGAACCCAGAGAATTTTTACAGATTACCTGAGAGTATAAAAGCAGTTGTCAGAAACAGTTTAGAATAAAATCAAAACCTTTAAGATCCAATACAAAGTCTTGAAAAGAGATACCTTCTTTCTTCTGTGAAACAGAAAAGAAGATATTTTGGAAGATTTATTTATTTATTTATTTATTTATTTTGTACATACAATGAAATACAACACTGGACCCCACTGACTTTCATTACATGGAAGAAAACATTGAGACATCAAAATATCTTCTTTTATGTTCCACAGAAGAAAGTCATCCTGGTTTAGAACGACATGAGGGTGAGTAAAATTTTTCATTACCTATAATATCTAGGCTTTAATTTGGACTCTTGTCTGTACAGACAGTATTCAATCTGCTTCTGATGCTGTAGTATGTACTGGATAATTTGAGAGTCAATCCTCTGACAATGTAAACATATCTTTAGAAAATTACACATTTTAACATTTGTGTCTCTCACACAGAGGAGTGCATCATCATTGAGGCGTCCAGCACAGAGAAGCCCAAGCTCTCATCCTCTGAGGATCTCTCTAACTATCAGCACATAGTGGCCAACTCAATGACGCACCTCAACAACCACAACAACAGTGCCATGTCACCCCAACAACAACAACAGTCCGTCACAGTAGAAACACAAGATAAAAGCCCTTTTAGGGAATCAGAAGAAGAAGAGAAAGAAGGAAATGAAACAGAGGAAACAAGGAACCAAATAGGAGTTCTGATGTCCAAAGAGAATGGAGTGATGAAAGGTGAGATTAAAGACGAAGAAGAGGACATGCACACTGAGAGCCAGATGGAGTCAGACCACCAGTATTTTACTGAGGAGATGGAGACACAACAGGCTGAAGAAGAAGAAGATGATGATGATGATGATGACGAAGATGAGGATGAAGATGATGATAATGAGGTGTTGAGATCTGAGATTAAAAGAGAAGAGACGTACAAGGAAGCTAAGTCTGAAGATGAAGGGGAGAGAGAAACCACCCCTTCGGTTGTCACTGCCACTCAGGGATTTCACGTAAGGGAAGACTATATTTCTCACAAACTTACATTGCCAGAAAGCTACAGCTCTAGTAAGGCTGCCACAGCATCTCGTGTGGTTATTGAAGTGCAGTCTGAGGAGTCAGAGAGGGATGCTGACTTGGAAGGCAACGATGACGATGGGGATGACGACAGCTTGTCTCAACGATCAACGGTTGCGGACGAGTCTGAGATGTTCGACATAATGCGGGGGAATTTGGGGTTGCTGGAGCAGGCCATTGCTTTGAAAGCCCAACAGGTCAAAGCTCATCGTGAGCTCAGCCGCATTCCCGAACACCACCGCTTCTTTCCTCTCGACGACCGGTCCGGCAAACACATGGAACATATCCGCAAGAGCTGCTTCGGAAAAGGTCAGATATTTGTCATTGTACCTACCAACCCCTAAAACGGGTTCATCAATTGAATTCAAGTTTACAATTTGCACTGAAATCCGTTCTTACATAAATGGATTCACATAGGAAAATCCGAAGGAATCCTAGGATAGTGTAAGTTTTTGCAACTTTTGTAAATTGTATATAATCTGATGCAATTTTATAGAAGAATACTTATGCAAAGTCTTTGCATAGTATCTTCATAGTTTTTAGAGGAAAAAAAGTAAACTGATGCATCAATGTAATTGTAAAGTTATGTAAAAATGCTTTGCACAACCATCCTAACATAAATTTTTGCAGTAATGTGATCATTTCTCTGCAAAGGATTTTTTAATGAAAAACTTTGTAAAGATGTTGCACAACCACTGGTGCATCAGTTAAACTGAACTCTATGAACAATTTGCATAAAAATAGATTTTTTACAACTTAACTATTTGAACAATATTCTTATGTATATTGTATGTACTGTAATTTTACACAGTTTATATATAGTATTCTCATAGTATATTTATGACTTAAAAAAGGAAATAGTTGCATTAATGTGACAATTTGCATAATAATGGTTGTATGAATTAGATTGTTGTGTTCAACTGAGTAAAGAATTGCATCATTGTGAAAATGTACACAACACTCTTTTTGTGGACAGAAATTCTTCCTTTTAAACTTCGCACATATGCATTTTTCAACACATCCTACATAAGTACTCAAATATCAACAAATTCTCATAAATAAACACCCAAACATGATTAATCAGAAAGAAGATTAAAATTGCAAGCTCTCGCTCAGGCAAAGAACTGCAAGATTAATAATGGGGGAAGCAGTCTGGAGAGTATAAATGGGTCAAATGAATTGGTTTCCATAGATAAACTCCAGCCTTAGTCTATAATTACTGAAGCACTTAGAAAGAGAGAGAGAGAGTGCGAGAGAGTTGAAGGGGAGAGAGGGTGTGTGTAATTAGATTGGTTTGGCACGTGTTTATTTGTTTATTGGTTTTGTTTGTGGTGTTGTTCTGCTCTCGGTTGGCACCGTGCCCGGTCCGTGTGGTGCTGGATTCAGCCGAGCGCTCGGTAGGGCTCCACACCCCCTCTATAACTGGCCTCCTCACGCTCAGACCAGTTTTAATTAGGAGGTACATGTCTCGTTAACATTTCAACATTTAATTAAGGAGCCACTGGAGCGCACATGCAAGCTCTTTCTCTCTCTCTACGTCTCTCACTTTCTCTCCTTTTTCTTTTTTTTTCTTTCTCCCGTCTGTTTTTCATGCTTTTTGCTTCTGCCTTTGTCCTTGCACCTTCGTTCGTTTACCTTGGACCCCACATACTTATTCACTCTCTCCTCCTGTATAATATGGAGGTGTGCTTTGCCAATGGTAAAGTCTGTTTAATGAGCTCCATTTTTCAGTAGATAGTCCAATAAAGCCCAGCACACCCTCACTGAAGATAATAATCCTGTATGGAAACATCCACCTGCCCAAACACATAATGACCGTAATTATCACCGTATTTGTCTCCTCTATTGGGCCAGAGGCAACTTTAACAACTTCCAGAGAGCATGAAACTGGAGAGCGTGTTTGTGCACAGTGTGTGTGGTAATATGCCCATCTTTTGTATGTTTCTGTCCTGACAGAAGTGATAATGTCTTCAGATAAGGTTTGACTGACAGGTGTTTTGCTGCCCACAGAGAGTTCTAGATCAGAGAAGCGAGAGATCAAATGCCCAACCCCCGGGTGTGATGGAACGGGTCACGTGACAGGACTTTATCCCCACCACCGCAGTCTGTCAGGCTGCCCACACAAAGATCGGATCCCTCCAGAGAGTGAGTCAACATCAAACTACAGCCACATCTTTTGATTGTGTGATAATCTGCAGCAGAAAAGACAAAACACTGTATTTTAAACATCTAGTTTTGTGCATGTCCCTTCCTAAACCTCTCATCTCTTAGTTCAGAATTGATGCTGGTAGAATTTGTTTTTTGGGGTCAAGAAGACTTTTAATTGGCTTACTTGTTCCTTTCTGTTCTCTGATTGGTTGTTCTCAGTTTTGGCCATGCACGAGAATGTCTTGAAGTGCCCAACACCAGGCTGCACTGGTCAGGGTCATGTCAACAGCAACCGAAACACACATCGCAGGTACGGAGTCTCCTTTTTCAGGACGGTTTTCCTTTTGGTGACCACATGGGAAATCCCCAAATGTACTTTCATGTTACATTTGGTCCACATAAGGTGGTTTTTGTAGCAAAGCAAAAGAAGAACAATTTTGGATTTTCCAAAAAAAACCTTTCAGTGAACCATTTTTCACTATAAAAAATGGAAATGTTTCATGAATGTTAAAGGCTCTTCATGGAACCGTCAATGCCGATAATGAAGCTCTATTTTAAAAAGTGTAGTGTATTTTCCTCACAAATTCTTTCACGTTTCCTCCTCTATCAGTTTGTCTGGATGTCCCATCGCTGCTGCCGAAAAGCTCTCAAAGACTCACGACAAGCCACACCTGCCCCAGCCCATGGGCGAGCACATCACGGGCAGCCCAAACTCTGACCGTGTTCTCAGGTGAGGCCTAAACCCCAACAACACAAACCCAGGAACTGAAAACATCAGCGTTTATTCCTGTTTTTCCCAGCAACAGCAAACTTACCCCGTGTTCGGTCTCCTCCTGTCCTTCAGCTTCTATGTCAGCAGTATGTGTCCGTCAAACGTACCTGCTGTGGTTGGTTAGCCCAGCTGTCAGTCACCGCAGGACTGAACTCACTTACCGCAGCACGATTGGTCAGGCATTTCAGAATGTCGGTCCTCCTTTCCTTTGCCCTTCTAATATAGCACAGCCAGCCATTTCATGCTGGGATCAGGCCTCAAACCTGCTAGTCTAATTACGCCACTGATAAGCTAATTATGGGACTTACAGGGCATGGAGTATTGGAAAAATAATTACTTTCCTTCAGGAAGCATGTCTGTGGTCAGACAAAGCAATGTGGATTATGAAAATAATAAGCAGTCCTCTCTTATTAGTGTTATTCTGATTTAAATGAGCGTCAGTTCACTGAGAAAGCCCATTAAGGGAAGATGTCGACAATGAGAAGTCACCAGAGAGACCTTTGACGGCTCCGCATGCCACCCCTGCTAATGGGATGCACTGACTAATGAAGAGACAGGAAGCAGAGGGTAATATACTTTACATGCCATTGTCATGCAGATCATAACACACGTAGGTGCTGCGTGTGTGTTTTCCTTCAAACCGCGTCTGGTTCACGTCTGAAATCCGTTAATGATGTTAAATACAGAACACAGTGTCATAGTCAGCAATGACACGCACACCCACATGCTAGCATTCTTTAGCTGGTTTCCAAAACCTAGCAAGCTGCCTACTGCCTACTTTTAAAACAGCATCCAAACCCTCACTGAAGAATTTGGAACATTCTACATGAGCAGAACTCCACACTGCAGCCTCAACTCGCAATGGAGTTTGACCAAGGAAGGTCATTTCAGGATTGCAATTCTCATTCATAGTACTATGAGTGAACCATCTTGGTATATAGTCGCTAAGCTAATAGCTTAATATTCTGATAAGCACAGAACTGCACAGCATTGACATATTGAGTAAATAATCCATTTTAATTACATTGAATAATATTCCTCACATTATCTGCCATTGTATTTCCTTGTGGGATTGCCTTCTCTATGAAGGACACATGCACTGCAGCCTTAGAATTTAGTTAAAAATGTGACATATTAGGAAGCTGCTTACATTTTTTAAACAGTGTTCACATCGGGAGCATCTATGATGCCTTAAAATGCCACCTCAGTAGGCAGCTCACTAGTTTCTGGAGCACAGCAAATGTCTTTTCAGAGTTTTTCTTTAGAACAGAGAAAGGGCCGCAAGGGCTCACGATTCTTCAGGAAAAGGAGTCGGTTTTAGGGCTTCAATTCCATGCTATACGATATTCTAATGTGCTCAGTGCTGATAAGACACTATTTAATCCTCTTCTCCTTCAGTCACCCTGCTTTGAAACGCTCTCTCTCTCTCTCATTTACTCTTTTACCGCCTATTTATCTGTGGGACTTTTCCTTCCTTTTTCTTTGCTGTATCTTTGGCTCATTGTCAGTCTTTCAATTCCGCTTCTCTTCTGCTGTCTAATTCAAGCCCACTCTTTCACTCTTGATCTTTTATGCACACTTACACTTATCCTTTTATGCTTCTTTTTTCTTCACTGCAGGGATATTGATTCTTTTGTGGAGAAAAAAAAAATGATGTTCTCTCTTTCTCTCTCTCTCGCTACTTATTTTTTGCAGGCCCATGTGTTTTGTGAAACAGTTGGAGATTCCTCCGCATGGCAGCTACAGGCCCAGCCTCGTCCCCGCCACGCCACGCGCTAATCTAGCCAAGGAGCTGGAGAAGTACTCCAAGGTGTCCTTTGATTATGCAAGCTTCGACGTGCAGGTGTTCGGCAAGCGCATGCTCGCCCCAAAGATGCACACCAGCGAAACTTCACCCAAAGCCTTCAGATGTGAGCAGGATTAGTCATGGTTTATGACTGCTATGTATAATACACTCCTTGCAGACAGAAACGTGTGTAAATGGTGTGCTTTGTGAATAGTATGGCTAAGGTTTGAGATTCTTTATTGTCGTACATCAAGGTTAGCAATAAGTGAGTTTGGTAGAGTGCACTTCAATGAAAGGATCAAGTACTATTTATAATACTAAAATATTTATTAACTAGAGCTATGTTCTCTTTTCCCCATAGCCAAACCTCCATTCCCCAGGGCCTCCCCACCAAGTCCCAGCTTGCACAGTAGTTATGGAAAAAGCTCCTCCAGCGGATATGATTATTCCCATGATGCCGAAGCTGCCCACATGGCGGCCACTGCAATCCTCAACCTGTCCACACGCTGCTGGGAGAGACCAGAGAACCTCAGCATCAGACACCAAGATAAGGTACAGAACATAATCTCATGTAACAGACGAATCCAATCGGAGTCATATTAAAAAATGTTCTGGGTCTTCCAAGCTTTATAATGGCAGTGAACGGTGGACGTGATTTTGAAACCCAAAAAAGTGGCCTTCTGAAGTGAAGCGATGCATTTGTGTAAGAAAAATATTAATATTTTCAACTTTATAAACCATAATCTTTAGCTTCCACTAACTGTCGTATGCACGTTCACGAGAGAGTGGCATTCCAGCGGATGATGGAGAACATAATAGGATACAGTTTACTTCTACTGAAACTTCTGTCATTTAGTAGAATAACTAATTTACAAAAGACAACAGACACTAGCTAGAAACAAACAGTCGGCAAACCAAATACAAGCTGAGGCAATAATCAAACTTTTTTCTCAAGTAGCATTAGGAAGTCATTTGAGCAATTTTGTTCATTTGTATTCATTCTCATTTCAATGCAATAAACTGACAAAAAAATAAAAAACTCTTTTGATCTAAGTCTTTGATCAACAGTGTTCTCAGAAGTCTCTATAAAGAATGTTACGTCTCTTTTATAGTGAAATAAAATGAAGCTTAATGCAGCTGTTTTTATTCATTGATACAAATTAGGCTGTTTTCTAGTCTTATTAGCTACATTTAGTTTAGTATCTGTTCAAGTGTGATGCTGGCACTCTAATTAAGATCCTTATTGTTTCTGTCGTGCCAGATGAATGAACTCTGATTTACTCTGATCTACTTTAGATGGTTTAACTACTTTAAATTATGAGTAGCTTAGCAGGCTACGGTTTCAAACTAGCTTCTACTATGTTACACCATGTGTGGATGTATAATAGTTAATAAGAGTGGTTTATAATGGTTAGCATCCATCGACTGAAGAAAGTCCATCTCTATGTGTGATTGATCTTCAGCAGGGTTTGTATCAGATGAACGTAGCATTAGCAAGAATGCATTTGCTTGCTGTTGGGATCATATTGCGTCATCTCTCCTCCCTTTCATCTGTCCCTCCGTTCGTTTCATCCTTGTCTCCTCTTCATGTTGTTATTGCATTAAGTTGATAGTGAGCTCCCTAGATAGGGCAGGACCAGGTGCTCCATGTTCTTTTATTCAATATTTCCATGGTTAATGCAAATGAGGGCATCTCTCTCTCATTCCCTCAATTTCCTGTCCCTTTTTTCTTTCTTTTCTTTCCTTGTGCCTTTGCACACCCAAAAATATAATCTATCAGCCTCTCACCCCCCTCCTCCGTCTGAGAACTCTGGGATCTATACTGTAATTGGAGAAGCTCTGTCCTCGATATTGTGATTTTTTAAAAAAGCTTTCTCCTCAGCCCAGGGAGTGACTACTTCTTCATTTTTCGATTTCCTGACATGTTTTTAGCAGAAGGGGATAAAAGATGAAGATTAATGGGCAGAAAGACCCAGTGGCTCAACGCTAATCAGACTGGGACTGCTCTGGGATCAGTGCCTAGTGTGTGTGCACATCTCCGACTTCATATTCAAACACAAATATGTAAACATGCCTGTTTTAGCACTAATCCATGCATAATCCGTCTACATACAATAGGAACATATGTAATGAATTATTTAAAATGTGTACTTTGTTGTTAAGCTTTATTCCGTGTTTGTTTGTTATACTCAGATTTTATAATTTTACTTTTTTAAAGTTCATAATTTTACTTTTCTAAGCAATAGCATTGCACTGCCTTGGCCTACAAACACCAACTGCATTTACAAACACCCACAACACCCTACAAGCACCCACTGTATTTACAAACACCCATTACACCTAACAAATACCCACCACATTTACAAATACCCACAAACACCCACCACATTTACAAATACCCACAAACACCCACTGCATTTACAAATACCCACAAAACCCTTCAAACACCAACAAACACACACTGCATTTACAAACACCATATAAACACCCACCACATTTACAAACACCCACACCATCCTACAAACACCAACAATATTTACAAACACCCACAAAACCCTACAAACACAAGCAAACTACAAACGCACACAGAATTTACAAACACCCTATGACCACCCACCGCATTTACAAACACCAACAAACACCCTACAAACACACACCACATTTACATAGACCCACAACATCCTTCAAACACTTACTCCATTTACATACACCCACAATACCCTACAAACACCCACTGCTTTTGCAAACACTCACAACACCCTACAAACAACCACCACATTTACAAACACCCACCGCATTTACAAACACCCACAACACCTTAACAATCACAGAGCAAATTGCTAAAAGAAAAAATACAGCACACCCAAGTATCTGCATAGCATAACCTTGGCAACTACCCACAACATGCTAACAACCAGTAATGCGTTTACAAACACCCACAACATCTACAAACACCCACTGTATTTACAAACACCTTTAGCAGCTGCATAGCAACGCCTTGGCAACCAACCACAAAATCCTAGCAACTATATAGCAGTGTGCTTAAAAACAACATAACAACACCTTGGCAGCCACCCATAACATCCAAACTTTGTGACAAGGAGTTTTGTACTACGCAGATTATTTTGTAAAATGTCAAATAAGATTTAAATTCTGTAAATATATGCTTTTTTAAAATCCTCATCGCAAACCCAGTTACTAATTATAAATTATTTAAATTTTTCTGTTGTAGAGTATGGAAATTGAGGTGGATGAGAATGGCACCTTGGACTTAAGCATGAAGAAGCCCATAAAGAGAGAAATGGGCATGTCTTGTGCCAGCCCTGAAGTGCGTTCCCCTGATCTGTCTTCATCATCTTCATCATCATCCACATCTTTTCACCATGGCAACAGCAGCATCTCACCCCACTCTTTACACACCCACAAACAAGAGGAGTGGGAAGGGCCTCTGGACTACACCAAACCCAATCGGCAGAGAGAAGAGGAGCTAGAAGAGGTCCAACCATTTCCTGTTTCATTTAAATTAGGCCGGATCTATCTATTGTTGTACAAACCAGCATAATATTCATTGTATCTTCGCACAGATGGACCACAGCAATCAGTCATTTGCCTCTTCTGACCCTGAGGATTGTGACATGATGCAGGACAGCCTTGAGGACAGGAAGTACCCCGGAGAGGTCACAACCCCCAGCTTTAAGGTCAGGTTCCAGCCCAAGGACAACAAGAAAGAGGTCCTACTGTAAGTCACATTTAACTTGCATCCATTTCTGTGCACAAATTGATATTCAGCACAATGGAATCATTTCACTCAGTCAGGCTTTTTGTGTTTGTCCCTTGCAGGTGTCCCACTCCAGGCTGTGACGGCAGTGGACACATCACCGGAAACTATGCATCACATCGCAGGTATACAGTGTTCGGGGGTCACCTCTCTGTGCTTATTTTGCCTTCAAAGGGAAACTATCAAATAAAACAAGACATCACATACATTTTATCTTTCGCTTGCTGAACTCTCGTCTGCTCTTTGCTTTTTACATTGACTTGGGACATTCTGGGTTCTTTCACTTTATCTTCTTCTTCTCTCTTTTTCCCCCTGGTTTCTTTTCAACATTTTTAGCCTGTCTGGGTGTCCTCTCGCTGATAAGAGTCTTCGGTCCCTCATGGCAGCACACTCAGCTGAACTTAAGTATGTCTGCTCTACTTCTGATCTTGTCCTTTGTTCTTGTTCTTGCTAAATGCTGCTTTTACTCTTTTCTTGATATGAAAATGGTACAGTACTTAAGACTCAACTTAATATTATTCTAAAATTCCACCGTGGCCCTGCTCTTGGTCAAGTTTATTTCAGGCATTATAAACCAACACATTTAACGTTTGACTTCACTTTCCCAGATGTCCAACTCCAGGTTGTGATGGTTCAGGCCATATCACTGGTAACTACGCATCTCACAGAAGGTATGGCCCATTGAACAACCCCTCCCACATGCATACCAATACACAAACAGGACAGAGAAGTTTAGTGATAGCTGTATGTTAGACACACAAGCGTATGCCACACTTCATTTATTACCCGTCCCCATTATTGAATAATATTTTAGATAGGAAACAGACCCCAGATCTTGTGTAGTTTTCTTTCTTCTCTGATTTTCTAAAAGCTTGCTGAGGCCACTGTTTCCTAACCAGGCACGAGATATCAAGCAGTAAATCCCATGTCTTGCATATGTTGTACTCAGTAGCCCTGCCTGCACTAAATTATCATTGGCCCAAACTCCTACTCCACATAGCTATTGAGATATTCAGGTAAATTTGGCCACTTTTTGCCATCTCAATAAGGAAAAGTGTCTCAAATTTACCTAAGTTTACCTTATATTACATATCAAATGTTTTGATTGGCTGTGATTTTGTTGCATCATAACTCTCAGCATGAAATTGCTGGAGACTCGTTGCATCGTGCTTGGTTAGGATATGGTGTATGCTTGCATCTTTCTTAATAGTATCTGAGTTTGGTTTCTTCTGCATTGCTTTGGGTCAGTAGTGCTGGATCCTTATTGTTCTGAGTTTCTAGCTCCTCTGATCATGAGCTGCATACTCTCTATTTTCAGTTTGTCTGGGTGTCCACGGGCCAAGAAAGGTGGAATAAAAACAACTCCCATCAAGGACGACAAGGAGGACTCCGAGCTCTTAAAGTTCGTACTGCATAGAAAGCCCAAGGCTTTTCCCCCTTTCTTACTGTACGGTAAAAAAGACACAATTTAGGCGGGATATTGTAATGGAATGATCAAATGTTGGATAATAGGTTTGTCCAACCACACAGTCATTTAAAAACAGTGTAAAGCAGTTTAGAAAATCCCTCTTCATTCAGACAGAATTGATTTAATCAAACATTTCCATCTAGAACCACTTCCCAGAGCAGTATCCCAAAATACTGCTTGTGTTCTACTTTGTTAAATATCACCTTGGCAACCTTCCAAATAACTCACTCGTACATGAGCTTATGAGTCAGTGCATGGAACCCCGCATGGCCAACTAGCACTAGTAATGTTCAAATTCTTTTGGGAAAAGGCCTTGTGTGTTTTATCCCATTGTACAACTTCTAAAAGCAAGAAAACAAAGACGCCTAGTTACACTGCTGAGGAAATAAAAACTGTGAACAATATATTACAGCACAGATGGCTCATGGGGTATTAAAATATAGTGCATGTTTTTGTTAGTAAGTCATCTGCAGTGCAATGTGTGGGTTTTTGTCTTCTTGTTTTTTTTGTTTTTTTTTTGCGACTGCCAAGCGTAGGAGCTTTTTATCCACATGATTCCACTCCAGTCAATGAGCAGCCGGCATATGGCGGCACTCAAGCTCCCCAAAGTGTAAAAATCTTTTTTTGTTTTTTCAGTTTATTTGAATGTTGTAATATTCACAGTCACTGTTGGGCAAAGTATGTAGCTAAATATGAACCTCTTAACAAAACTGAATAGAGACTCGAGTGAGACAGAGAGTAAACAGATGGTAACTGTAGTCAATAGCAAGGTGATATTTCTGCTCTCACAAAGTCTAACCACACTCATATGTTTTATTCCCTCTATCTTTATCTTTTTCCTTTTCTTGCAGATGCCCAGTGCCGGGTTGTGACAGCCTGGGTCACATCAGCGGGAAGTATGCCACTCACCGCAGTGCGTATGGATGCCCATTGGCGGCCAGGCGGCAGAAGGAGGGTTTGCTGAACGGGTCTCCATTCTCATGGAAGGCCTTTAAGACAGAAGGCCCAACCTGTCCCACACCAGGATGTGACGGATCTGGACACGCCAACGGCAGCTTCCTCACACACCGCAGGTACTTAAAAGGCGAGAATATAGTTTTGACAGATATGTTCAGTTTGTTAATGTATTTGAAATTTACAACCAGTGGAATGAGCTTGGGTGGAAAACCTGTTTGGAAACAGTCATTATTTTTTTACTAAAAGTGCAGTCACATTAGTTGGGCCCTATTCGGATGGGACTAGTTTTTCAAGAATGTCAGAATCCATGTTTTTCTCACACAACCACTATTAAAACTCCAGAGCAAATTACCTACTGTTTTTCGCTAAACTCAGTGGTCCTTTGAGAAATCTAATCCTGTCCAAGTGCATATCCATGATTGTGGTTCCCATCGGTACTTACCATATATATAACGCTCCTCAAATCGGTTCAGGTCCCTGGTCAAGATACATGTCTAGATTACTCTGCTCAGTTACATGGTTTATTATAAGCAGGCACTTCTATAAACTCAAGTAAATGAGTCGATAATGTTTTTATAATAAATGTAAATTTTATTTAAAAAATAATTCATTAAAAACTTAGTCATATGTGATGCTCGCTACCACAGCACACAAGCTTCTGTATTGCCCACATGTCCCACTTCTGCAATCAACATGGAGATGTAAGTCCCATGTGAATCTTTAATAAAATTACAGACGTGGGTTTGATATGAATTGTAACTAAAACATTGTTCAGAAAATCAGTCTCATCTGAATAGTCAATAATGTAGCTGTTTACTCAAAGGTCACCTCCAAACCAATCACCTTTATATTGATAAATGTAGTGAATCTGTGTGTTCAAAGTTCAACAAACTTGAAATTTTCGCCTCACGTGTCAAAATTCCCGGTTTCATTGATATTCCTACAGAATTTAACCATACAAAGGTAAATGTGATCGCAACTAAATAGCACAGAAATTACACACTCTACCTTTAGGTTTAAGGGTACTGGCCAAGTTTGAGTCATTATGGGACTGCTCATGAAGCAAATGTGTTGTTGTGTTTTGTGTATAATAATGAATCAACTGTGTTTGCCCCAGTCTCTCAGGCTGCCCCAGAGCCTCCCTCAACAAGAAGAAAGCCAAGTTCCCTGGAGAAGAGTATCTCAGCACTAAGTTCAGAGCCAGTGACGGTGAGACATTCTACATTTTACCTCCAACCTCACTTCTATAATATTTTGTGAGACACTAAAGGCGACAACATTTCTCTTTCTCTTTACAGTGTTAGACAATGATGAAGACATCAAGCAACTCAATAAAGAAATCAACGAGCTCAATGAATCCAACAATGAGATGGAGGCAGATATGGTCAACCTTCAAACACAGGTTAGCCACACATTTCCTGACAATCTAAAAGAAGAGAGACTAAAGACCACATATATATATAGGAAGTTGAAATAATCAGATTTTTTGGTTATTTAGATTACATCCATGGAAAAGAACCTGAAAAACATTGAGCAGGAGAATAAGGTGATTGAAGAACAGAATGAGGCATTGTTTATGGAGCTGTCTGGACTCAGTCAAGCTCTTATACGGAGTTTGGCCAACATCCGTCTGCCTCACATGGTAAGTTACACAAACTCCTACAGCAGCTTCCATAACTTTCCTCACCTACATAAATTAGACACATCTTTTTAAATCCACCGTTCCTATTTTCTGTTTTCCTTTGCAGCAGGAGCCAATCACAGAGCAGAATTTTGAGAGCTACGTGAGCACCCTGACCGACATGTACACTAATAAGGACTGCTACCAGAACCCAGAGAACAAGGCCCTTCTGGAGACCATCAACAAGGCAGTGAAAGGCATTAAGGTCTGACTAAGCCAAAAGACGAGGATGAGAAGCAGAAGCGTGGAAGAGAAATAGAAACGTGGAGCCAATGAGAAGAGCATACAAATGACACACAAAAAGGGCATTCAGGTTTTTTGAACAACAATCTAAACCTTCATCCCAGGGAGCATTCTGTGAGTTCAAAAAGAGGTATATAATATATATTACTATGAGGACCAAAATCCACAAAAGCTGCTGGATTGGAAGGTGAAGATGGAACCAAATCCTTTATTTATGGAGGAAAGGAAAGACACAAACATAGTTTTCTTTACAGTTTTTGTTGTTTTACATTCAGACAGTGGGAAGTTCTGGATGTAGAGGAAGCTGGGAATAGAACTTCCGGAAGATGTGCAGCCCAGGCTTTAGGTGAAAGAGTCTTTATACTCATTTGTGAGGATGCTGCTCCTCTGAAAACAACAAAAGTGATGCTCCAAATACAAGTGATCCCTACGTGATCCCCAGTAGAACAGACATAAGCAGTGTTTGCTTATCTTTCCATCTTTTCCAGAAGAAAACCGAACCATTTTTTGGTTGTGGGGCAATGAGAGAATGTACAACGTACTAGCATACAAAGTGAGCGAAGTGCATGTGCAACCTTATCAGTGCCATGCGGTTGACTCTGTAAATTTTACCGTTGCATCTTCTTTATCTCGGCAGCCTTTTTTTTGTTGTTGTTTGTTTATTGGTTTGTTTTGTTTTAGATCTACAGGCAGGAGCATTAGCTTGCTCTCATTTATTTGTAGTACTTACACTGTAGGAATATTTACCCAGCATAGTCATATCTCTTACATATGAACAATGAGTTGCACTTCATTTCAGTCCATCCAACGTCAGACAAGATGTTGGATTGTCACTGAACTATATAAATTATTCGAAACTTGTCCAGACACTACTGTAATTTATTAATATTTTGTTATAATTTAATTTTAACTGTATTATTTATTTGAATTCACCTATTTAAATATTCACAGCCCTTCTGTTTATAAAAGGTCATGAAAATGTGACAAGAAACTTGCCACATCAATATTTGGAAAGAGAAAAATAAATGTACAACTAATTTTTATAACTTCATTTCATTTGACAGTAGAGTTTTTAAACATTTCTTAAGTGCAAATATTTTTAACCAACAATGTTTTGATAATTTTGTAAATTTTCTTTCTTTTTCTCTCTACCTGTATATCTATCTCTATTTGCATTTTTTTTTTCCGAATTTCCAACACAGCTGAAGGAGAAGTATCATCTCTATTTATTATTTATTTAATATTTATGATGAAATTATGAACTGTGATACGGTTGTAATGTATATTTATTTTGTAACGTCTCTGTGTGTTTGTGAAGTCATAGTAGTCTTGAAGAAACTTTGGCGATATAAAAAAAATAAAGACAAAAAACATGTTTTGGACTACAGAATAAAACATGATGATTATCGAGGGTTTTCCTTATACCAGCATTACTTCCAATAGGAATGTAAAGAGGAAAAAAAGCAATTCCAGTACTGTGGAACCTACAGCTTTGACTCTTACCCCGTCCATCTCGACAGGAAGAAGACGTTCCTCTGGATCCTCTTGTGTTTGTTTTTTCTTTTCTTTTTTTCTTCTTTATACCTCCTCAAGCTCTCAGTAGTGGCCAAAAACTGTTTCCCCTGAACAACCCTAATGAATTGCAAAAGGATTATTTTTGCTTTCTTGCTAAACTTGTCTTTGTCGGACCATGGGAAGCGGGCGATCGTTTTTGCGGTGGGGCACGGAAGACGAATACCAACCATCCTGACAGAAACTCTTGAACCACAATGTCCTTACTCGACTAGTATCAGACAAGCATACACCCGTGTAGCCTTATACTAGATTTTTATTTCTTCGATGCACAAAGTGCCACTGACCTGTGCTTTCGTTACCGACTCCGCCCATTCAGCAACCACACTACCCTCGGGTCATGTGACAGTGGCATAAGTGGGGATTGTTCCAGATGCCTTTATTCCTTTGCCGTGATGGCCATACCTACACAATATATTCATTCTGTATTTAAAAGAAAAAAAAGAAGACAAAAAAAACCTATATATAGTATATAAACATACATATATTTTTACAGTGTAATTGTTAACTCTTTTTCTCTTATAATAGCTAAACAAAAACAATATCTTTCCAAAAGCTGTGAGTACTACTATTGATAGAAGACTAAATAATGTAAAAAAGACAGACCCAGTTTACTGTGGTTGCAGGATACGATGTGTTTTATGATATGTAAACGTACATTTCTAAAGCGAAGAATACGAGGATGTTTGTAAAGTTTCCTATTTTCTGGTCCAAACTCGCTGGGCCTCTGTATGTAAGTCAGCTGCATTAATGGGACAATGGTTAACAGATTAGTCTTAGGCTGTAATCGTTTAGACGCATTGTACTGTGCTGAAAGTTCTCCTCGGTGGATCTGTCTTTAATATTGTATGGTGTTGTGCAGTTCTGGTGGGACACGCCACACTTAGATACGTGTGTAAAATGCCAATCATCGCAATGACATCTGTATGACACATAATAGCGAGTTGTGAAATTAACATTGTGCCTCTATTCAGCCGGTTGTTTCGTTTAATAGTACACAGCGGTCATGTTGTTCATTTGCTATTAAGGCAGCAATATTGTGATGGACAGAACATGTGTGCACTTTTCAAAAATCTTGAATGCCAACTAATGACCTTTCAACCAAAAGGTTTTCCTTTATGTGCACGTGTGGGTGTGTGTTAGTGGATTATTTTTTATTTGAAAAAAGGTACAAATGGCTAACAGACAACTGTTCATTGCACCAACAGGATTGGGATCAAATATCGCATATGTCTTTGACTTGTTTGTTGTTGTTTAATGTGAGCCTGTATCCTGTCTGAGATGTCAAATGCCCTTTGAGCGCCTTGTCGCCAATACAAAAAAAAGTCAAAAATCGGATGTGTGATATCAGAACTCTTAGCTTTCGGCAACAAGCCATTCATTAACACGAAAAAAAAAAAAAGATGTGGTTTGAGCTCTGAGATTGTCATTGGCGTGCCCTCGCGCATGGAGAAAACGAAGGAGACGCTAGTTGCATAAATCTTTGTCCATTTCCACAGAATGTCAGATCGGCCTCATTCGCCTCGTTCTGTGTAACCTTTCCGCAGGAAAGATGTGTGCGTTGCATTTCAATACCACAGCATTTCCTTTGCTTTAAGAGCAATCTGAAGATGTTGTCTAGCCGTAACGGCAGAGTTTTCATTAGAGTTCTTCCTTCTATTAAATTGCGTAGAGGGAATACTCACTACAGATGTCATATCGTCTTATTACGATGGGAGAAACATTTCTATCTGCTTATTACTACTGACGTGAGATAGCCTAAAGCATGTGTGAATTATTCTTCCTCGATGCATGCTTCTTAAACGCCTGCTGTCGGTGATGATGAGCAGCTACGAGTGTTGCGCGGCGAGGTCGAGTGTGTTGAATCTGCCTAATAATGTAGCATGTTCTCTGGAGCAGTGTAGCATCTGCAAATGCAAGTTAGCATATGTAACCCCTCCCCGAGGAACCAAATAAGGCTTGATTTAGCACCTTGTACTTGAGAGTCCGGCCTTTCTGAGACTTGTGCCAACTGTAGGTCAATTAAAACGGTTCCTCTGTCATTTCATGAGAAACGAAAACAGCTAAAAAGTCGGAAGGCACTGTTTGTCCCATTAAGCTGATAGAACCAAAACGGCCCTCCTTCTGTAGGTACTGTAGCTTATAGCTCTGTGGTTTTCTCATGTGTGCCTTTTCTCGCTTCTGTTCGCTGCAGGAAAGGGTGTGTTTACATTTAAGGACTGGGTTTAAATCCCACTCAGGATGCCAACTTTTTCTCCTTTTTTTCTTTCCTTCCTTGTTTTGAGGGGGGAGAGGTAATAGGAATTCAGCAAAGTGGTGAACACCAAGAACGGATCGCACTGAAATCGATATTCAGCTTGTTGTTCGACATGAAATAAATCACAATACGTAACACTATTCTTCCCAAAACTGTGATTCTGATTCAGGTATGAAATTGTGTGGTGGGTCATTTCATCGAGTCTGAAATAATCATGGAACGTATCACAGATGAAGCATTTATGCACAGGGCATTATTCTGACAACAATGGGATTCTGTACATTTGTAATAAAGGACAGTGTTGTTGTATTAAAGAATATTTCCAAGTAAATGCCGGAAAAAAAAAACAACTTGTATTTTAACCCACGGCCAAGGCTTGTCCTCTTGCGTCCTTTTTACAAAGATCAGCTATTTTTACTGGTGATTTTGTAGCCACAAAATGATTCTCCTTTAGAAAATGAAAAAAATAACTAAAAAATAGTACTTCCAAGAATAATAATAAGCACTTTCACAGTGATAGACTACATGTTTTAGTCACTTTTGTAGCAGTGGTAGTTTCCTTACCGAGGTTTTGTTTCTGTAGAGCAGGACAAGCTATGGCTGTGTGTCATTCGAGTTAAATTTGGAAATGAAGTGTGTAGTTGGTTTTGGATTGTGACTGTGTTTGTGTATCCTTGTACCTGTGCTCATTGATATCAGTGTTAAAAGAGAACAATAATGTCTGTTTTGTGGAGGTATTGTTCATTTCAGTGTTATATATGGAAAACATAAATAAAGAGTCAATAATGTGATCTTTCTGAGTATACACTTCATACATGATCTGCGTGTGAGTTTGTTTTTTGCTTGTTAAAGTCAGAAGTTCAGATACAAACACAAGTTACATTTTTTAGTCACTGCATGATTCCATCGGTCTTGATTCATGGGTTTGATAACTGAAATTCAGAAAATAATAAGTGTATGCCAGTTGACTAGTATTTTCTTTTATATATTTCATCTTTGTCAGCATCATGGTAGTGCTAGCTGTGATGAGAGATTTGTACAGTCTGTTTGGCTTATAAATTAGTCTTTTTATAGACTGACAACAAACAAATGGAAGTGTGCCACCATTTGTAAATCTAAGCTTTTTATATTCTGACCTCTGCTGGAGACAAAGAAACACTACCACACTAAAAACAATACTATCTCAGCATAATAAGGATTCATTTTAAACTTTACAGCGTTGTCTAATAACGACACTCGTTTTAGAAGTGGATGAAATGATATCTGCATTGCTAATCATATTAGCTACCTGACAGATATATTTAGGTTACTGCATTTAGATAAATCAGGCTGAATCTACAGGTGCTTAAAAAGTTTGGAAGCATCACTTATATACTCCAAATGATTTTATTTAACCATTATTGTTCATAGCAATAAGGAGAAAAATATAAAAATAACTGTTCTTTGAGTGCTCTGACATGAATGTGTATGAGGGATTTTGATCTATTTTGATCTTGATTATGTTCTAACGTTACTGGTGTTTCGTTCGTGAACGTAGCCTACTGAAATACATCTTTTTAGTAAACGAAACGTTCCTGTTTCATGCAGTGGACGCATTTTATTCACTGCTGTGTCCTACCTTCGATAGAGAGCGAACTGTGCAGAAGCAGTTATCAGGTCGAAGAGTCTGTGTTTGGAGTCTGAACAAGATTCGGAGCAGAGCGGCGCTGAACGAGGCATCTTTGGATCCGTTGACCAACTGAACGAGTCTTTGTTGTCTTGCTGGATAAAATGGAGAAAGAAATTTGTACAGTAGATATTCTATTATCAAAAAACGCTTATAATACTTTTTCTAAAATTTAAAAAAAGCGTAATACCCTTGGAACGAATGACAGAATTCAATAGATCAATTGAATGAATGATTCATTGACTCACAACACAGAATCAAAACTCTGAACGACTGCTCAACCACTACTATTGTTTCTAATTTTTTCTTGTATTTGTAAATGCCATGTGGGTTCGGTATTTGCAAATATGTGTTTATGTGTACCGAGTATGTGTGTGTGTGTTTGAGTTGTTTTTTTTTTTAAACCAAACCAACGCTCGAATCTCAATTTAAACAAATCTCTTTGGTGAAATGATTTACAAAGAATCGATTCACTAAGATGAATCGAATCTCCACGAAATGCAGCGGCAATGCATTTGACGTCTTCGTGCGTGTGACGTCAGTGCGTCAGCTGGTTTATGTTTACATCGCATCATCTTTTTTCGCAGCGAAGTTAGACCTTATTGTGCCCGGATCCAAATACACGACAAAGGCGTTAATGTAATCGATGGACATTGCTGATTTGCGCGAGACACCCGCTGAGTTCCGAAATCACACGGTAAGATGTAGACTGCGCAGCGGCAATGAGTGCCAGTGTGGCGGAGACTCTTTTGTTTATGTCGGTCGGTGGTTGTGTAAAGCTTCTCCTCGTGCAGAGACAAACTGCAGTTACTGTTGTTAAATGTATAATATAAACGTGACCTACATATGACGGTTACTGGGTTACAACACGCGCGAATAGGTTTACGTTTTCTCGCTGCTCTGTGTTTACAGATGTGTTTTTCTCGTGTCGTGTAACGCGACTGGTTTGCTGCTGTTTTGCTGATGGTCGGCTCCATGTGTCAAACACAGTGCTGTGGTGTCACACGCGACACGGTTGTTCGTTATAAATAGTTGACGGGTGCCATCACGACCTCAGTAGTTAATTTGTTAGATTAAATGACAAAGAGATAGACTTTGTGATATAATGTACATTTTATAGCGAGTTCGATTATAGAGTCGCATTGAAACTTATCTGGCAAGTAAAAGAAGAGACCAGACCACCATTTTGCATTCCTGATATTTTAGTCTGTGGTGCTTTTGTTGTTACCTAAGTTGATTTATAATAGATCATATGAACAGTGCTATTTTATAATTGTTATGCACGTATCTTTTAAAAGTTCATATTTTCCCAGCACATGTTTATTTTATATATTTATCTTACTCCATTGCCCAGTCGAAACAAACAAAAAAAAGTCAAAGTATTTGTGTTTCTGGTCACGATTGTTACTGTATAGAAATTACAGAGTCAATAATTACGGAGTTGCTCACTTAGACCAAAAGTTGCAAACAGTGAGGTAACATAAGGTCATTTTTTACCATCAGGTAACTGTAGGGAAAGGGTAAGCCTAAGCCATATTTGTTTTTACTGTTGATTTGTTTCATTTAATCTAACAATACTTTGAATTCTGCAGTTTTATATTGTTAGTCAGTCAGTTATTTATTAAAAGTAAGTCTGGAGTTTCCGGCTGTTTACAAATGTGACCATATGTTAGCGTGTGCTGTGATCATGGTTTACCTTACTTATTACGGATTATGTCTTGCATATTATTAATAACTCATTAATAATAGTACCTTCAATATTAAATGTAGGAGAAATGTAACAAAATATGGGGTAAGTCTTAGTTTTATAATAAAGAAATCGATACTTTTATTCAGCAAGGACTCAATAAATTGATCAAAAGTGACAGTAAAGACATTTATAATGTTACACAATATTTCTATTTCAAAGAAATGTTCTTTTAAAATTCTATTCATCAAATAATCATTGAATAAGATAAAAAAAAATCATTGAATAAAATGGTAGAAAAACTTACAAGAAATGATAAACAGTAACAGCACCAAAAATTTACACTTTTACATACGCATTCATCTAAATTTGAGCCTAAATTCTGGATTTTTTTTTTTTTAAGTCCATAGATGTGTAATGTGTCGGCTACCCATGTGCTATTGTCTGCTTTTCCAAAATGACAAATAAACCATAACTCTTTGGCGCATCCAAGAGTTTGAGTCGGGACGCAACAGTGTGCCACTTTTTACTTGCCATTGTCTGACCTCTAAAAATACAGTGTGAGAGAAGGAGTTGAAGGCGAGTGTGAGTTTTATTGTCAAGTTTGTTGGCATATCAGCTCACCTCAGATATCTGGCATGCTGGGACTCATTAAATATTTAGTTGTCTTAATTATCATTCTTTGTGTCTTCCCACCTGCTAGACAACTGTCTGTTGGAGGTGTCATTCACGACTAAATAAAACATGATCCTAAAACATTTCATTATAAATAAATATATATATACATATACAAATATATGAAAAAGAAATATATTAAAAATCATTGCTGCTGTGGAAGGCTGATATTAGGAATTCTTCATGTTTGTTATTTAATATATCAGATTCTGTGTTTGTTTATAGTATAAAGCTCAATAAATGTCTACCATTTTATTGTCATCTTACTCTGGGTTTGATCTGAGATGCTTTGCTTTTCCCTCCAGACAGTGACAGGCACAGCTCAGGACTGTCCTTAGAAGCCCTCCTGCTGTCATCATGGGTGGAGCCGTGAGCGCGGGTGAGGATAACGATGAGCTGATTGACAACCTGAAGGAGGCCCATTACATCCGCTCAGATCTGGTGGAGAGGGCCTTCAGAGCCATTGACAGAGCAGACTATTATCTGGAGGAGTACCGTGACAGTGCGTATAAAGACCTGGCCTGGAGGCATGGAAACCTCCATCTGTCTGCTCCATGTATCTACTCAGAGGTGATGGAGGCCTTGGACCTGCAGCCTGGCCTGTCTTTTCTCAATCTGGGCAGTGGGACAGGTTATCTCAGCACAATGGTGGGCCTTATACTGGGTGTGTATTTGCACTGCAAAAAAAATATATATATATATTTATTGGTATTTTTGTCTTGTTTTCAAGTAAAAATATTGAAACTTAAATGTTTTTGAATGAAGGCTCACAAAGGCTGCATTTATTAGACATTAAGAGAAAAATAAACTACTGTTGAAAAGTTTGGGGTCGGTATGATTTTTTTTCAAAAAACAATTTATTTAAAAAAAAAAGGCTCACAAAGGCTGCATTTATTAGATCAAAAAATACAATAAAAACAGTAATATTGTGAAATGTTATTACAATTTGAAATAACTCTTTTCTATTTTAATATTTCAAAAGACAATTTATTTACATGTAATGATTTTTTTAGCAGTCATTACTTTAGTGTTCAGTGTCACGTGATCCTTCAGAAATCGTTCTAATATACTGATTTGATGCTCAGGAAACATTTATTGTTATTATCAATGTTCAAAACAGCTGTTTTGCTTAATATTGTTTTGGAAACCGTGATACAGGGTTATTTGATTAATAGAAAGGTCACAAGAACAGTAATTATTTAATTTCTTTAAAAACTGAAGAAAAAAAAATCTTATTGACCCTCAAACCTTTTTAGTTGATCTTGAATTTATATATTTCTTAACCAATTCACAATTTATTTTGGTTATCCTCTTATTCTAGTTCACTTTTATTTGTAGTTTACCTAAAAGTAGTTAGGATAGTTTCCCTAGAAATACATATTTAATATTAAATACATATCTGTCATTCTGGCACCAGGTCCGTTTGGTGTGAATCACGGTGTGGAACTGCATGAAGATGTGGTCGATTATGCATATGAGAAACTTGACCACTTTATCAAATCCAGCGACAGCTTTGACAAGTGAGCCATTTCCTGTGATGCAGCTTTACATATGCCTTTAATTGTCCATTTTTTTGAATGACTTGATTTTGTTTAATGGCCACAGGTTTGAGTTCTGTGAGCCGACATTTGTGGTGGGGAACTGTCTGGAGATCCCTCCGGAGAGCCGGCAGTATGACAGGGTGTACTGTGGAGCAGGAGTTCAGAAAGAGTATGAGAACTACATGAAGAACCTGCTGAAGGTTGGCGGGATCTTAGTTCTCCCACTGGAGGACAAGGTGGGTACATGTTTATTCATCAGGTTAATGTGTTCTTATTGCACAGCAGGTTTTAAGGGAGACTTTAAAGTGGTTTGATGAATTTAGTTGTCTTTCTTGTGTTGACATTTCCTGACATATAGAATGGCTTTAGGCTCACTTTATTGGAAAAGACCATTTGTGCAAGAAGAGCATTTAATATTTTTGGCGAATACTGCGTCTGGTGAAAATGAATACTTTGATTTCATGGTGTCCTAAAGTCCCTTTTTTTATCTAAATGTATTTTCACACAAAATCAATGTACACAGTACACACAAGTGTAATTAGTATTCCCATGGGATGATGTGTAATTAGTGTAATTAAGTAGAAAGTAACTCTTTTGCAGTTGACCAAGATCACCCGCACAGGTCAGAGCTCCTGGGAGACCAAGAAAATCATCGCTGTGACCTTTGCCCCGCTCGTTCAGCCCAAACAGAATCTCAATGGCAGACCTAGGAGCGTTCCTTTACGTGAGTCCAGTACAAGCAAGGACACTAATTGCAAATGATTTTTCACACCATTTTGTGAATCCTTTATATTTTTACACTAAGACTTATCCCCTGTTCTGGGAGTGATCGCAGTACAAAATTACCTAAATATATTATTTACAATAATTCTACTAGTAATTATGACTACTTAATCAAATGTGATGATTTACAATTTTTTTTTCTAAATCTAAAAACACTAAAAAAAAAAAATAAAGTATGCGATAATTTATTTATATAAACATAAAAAGCATTTTTATGCACCTTTATGCAAAAAGCATTAACAGTTAATCTTTGAAAAATAAAAATGTAGCAATTCATGTTAAAATTAAAACATGGAAGAAAAATTGTGTGATATTGTAAAAAGTCTTACTTTCCCCTTCCATAAATTATGGCCTTAAAAAGTTCTTCAATCAGAGCAGAAAGTCTTAAAGTCATGGCATTAAATCTTGCAAGCCCCGAGAAAGAAAAAAAAAAACTATAAAAATATCAGACATCTGAATTAAGAAACATTCTTAAATCAGTATACATTTACTTGAGATGTAAATATAAAATAAAGTCTTGAAAAATGAAAGGTAAATTAAAATTAATTACAAATTAAAGGCAAAATGAAGTGATTTTATGCTTAAAACAAGAACAAATATCTGCCAGTGGTATCTGTGTTTTTCCTCTGAAATAAGTTGTTTTCTGAGCCCATTAGCAGATTTTTGTTCTTATTTTAATCATAAATCTACTTCATTTTGATCAGTTTTACAGAAAACTGGACTATCTTTATATATTATGTCATTTTTATTCTTGACTAAATGTATCTTCATTTAAAAATCTTTATATATTTGAACTGGAAAACAAGACAAAAATACTCTCTAGACATTAACATTGCATGGTTTAAAAACATAAATATTCAAAATTATAATTAAATTATAAATCATGCATTTTTAAACTTCAAAAATACTAAACAGGAAACTGTGCATTGACAAAAACAATATCTCTGCTTTCCTCCTCATTTTCTGCGTTGCAGCCATTTTTGAGGTGCGGACATTGCAGGACCTGTCCCGGATTGCTATTCGCCACACTCTGCGGCAGCCCATAGCTATGGGTGAAGGACATACGAAAAGACGGGTGTCTTTCCCAGGGGCCCGGGCCATGCACCGCTATGGGCCCCGCTTCGAACGGCGCCGCTTCTGCCGCCGTTTCTACCGCCAGTGCGTCAACTCCGTGGTTCTCCACGACTCCATGATTCCCACAGCCATGGACGACTGCAACTACCCCGGAGGGGTGGAGGAGGAAGACGAGGAAGTGGAGGAGGAAGAGGAAAGGGGTTGTCGCAGAGTGAGAGAAGACCTGCCCGAGGAGGACGAAGAAGGATGCGGCACCGAAGAGGAGAAAAGCAAAAGCGGCTGCGCTCGTGCAGAGGCTGCCGTTAATATTCTGAGGGAGAAGATTCTAAGACTCCCGTTACCTGAACCCCTGAAGATGTATCTGCTGTATTACAGGGAGAAGTGAGACGTGGCGAGAGATAATACGTGCAGTGTAGCACATGAAGAAAAGCCTCTATTCTATTCTTCCTCCTCCTCTCAACTGGATTGGTATGACAATAAGTCCTCAATTAATGGCACCATGATATCCATATCCCTTTGAGAAGCAACGTTCCTTAATTGGGGATGTACAGAGATGGAACTGAAGGACTGAGCTCATTTCCCAAATAATCAATGTCGCCTGAGCTCATGCAGCTCTTTTTTTAATTCCGTTTTCCCCTCGACTGAGATGATCAAAGTGTACGACACGATACATTGTCCCTGGGGGAAATGCTTGTTGCTGTGAGCTCTTTTAGAGTAGCGTCGCTTTGGGAAGTGGCATAGTTTGACTTTTTTTTAGCGTTAAGGTGCGGTCACATTTACCCTAGCTTGGTGAAATCCAGTCATTTCAATAGGAATCTGCACGACTGGGAGTTTCGCGCAAAGATGGAAAAGTTCCTCACGCAGATTTCGCTCATCTTCGTGCTGCTCAAGCGAATTCCCCACAACTAAAAGTAAGCTGCTTGGTTTGAAGTGACTTCTGTGTGAGCGGTGCTTCATGCGAAAAAGTTCCTTGTGCAGATTTCATGTAGAAGTTGGTTATGTGAGTTTGCCATGTTGACTTAAAAAACTGCTTGGTTTGAAAGTGACTTCTGTTTTGACATTGGACTTTCTTTGTGAAATTTTGCTAATGTGGCCGCATCTTTACACGAGACCCCAAAGTTGGCCCTCCACTGTTGAACTCTTTAACCTTGCCTCTACTGTGTTCTCCAAAATACTGACTAATATCTGCATGTGTACTGCCGTATCGCACCCGCATTTTGTCAATATTGGAGTTTGAGGTGGTATGATGCATTTTATCATGTAAGTTCGATTACCGTTGCTGGTAGAATTTTAACTTTATTGCACACTCGTATGAAGACAGACATTGTTTTTGCACCCCGTTACTACAGAATCATTGTGTCATATCGCAAGCTTTACAATAATATTGTAAAGGTTGTGTGAAAATAAAGAGAAGCATTTTTAGTAAAATTATGTTTATTGTTAATCACCAAAAATTCAAGGTGTATGAAGCACTTGGGTATTTTTCACGAATTCCAATCTTTGTGCTCAGAATCTTTGGCCCTGCTCAGGAAAAACATTTTACTTCATGTTATTTTTTAACTTCCTTCTTTCACAGAACAAAAAGACCAAAATGTTAGGACCTTTCTATTTTTTGACCAAAAATGTTGAAAATGATCTGCTTTTTGTATATCACAGTGGTAGTGAAACGACCTCTGTACAGGAAGACTATTCTGAGCATACAATGGTTGGATCTGGCAATTCTATGATCCCAGGTTCGATTTCTACACATTTCATCAGTTCAGAAGCATTTTTCTTTAGTTCTTCTTGATGAGAACAATGCTTAGGTAGCCCATAAAATTCAGGATATTGTCACAAGGAAAGTCTTTACTCCTCTGCAAGTGATATCTACCAGGTTTGGCTTGAAACGATTGTGTGCTTTTAGGTGACAGAACCTTTAATAAAGTTTGAGTTTGCACACTGGACAGCACATTACTTCAGTTTCTGTTCATTTAATGTGTATTGTGTATTTGCAGTGTGTAACTGAAATTCTTTGACATACTGAAAGTGTTTTATTAAGTGGAAATAATACATCATTTGAACACAAATTGAGAATCCAGAATTAGGACGTTTAACCAGTCAAGTCATTGTGATTTGGGTGGAATAAAAATGCAAGCAGAATAAATGGGTGAGAAAACTGCTCTTACTCCATTCAAATAGATAATAATCATCCTTTAATTAAAAGATGGTTAACACATTGAGGACATTTGCATTCTGAGCTCAAATACAAATTCAAAAACATTTTAGTACAAAACAAAATCCGTGTGAACATTAAAATGATTTTCTCACCGTGGTTATTAGCATTGAACTCATGCATCACATGGAAGAAGGTGAAAGTGGAGTATTAGACATACAGTTGTATTTTGCCTTAAATGCTTTAGATGTTCTTATGTCATGCTAAAACCTCAAAAATAACATAACAGCAACTAATGACTTATGCATTAATACAGCCAGGAGTGGCAGCATGAATATTGATTAGATAATGCATATTTACTGATTTCAATGACCAGCATCAGGATTTGCAGTACACATTCTGACAATCCAAAAGCTGTATGTTTACTATATGACAACGTATTTCACTGAAGAACACAAAAGAATGCAGTCAATCACAGGAAAATGATACTTAAATCTCATTTGCAAAAATAAATTTGTACACTACTTTAAATAATACATATTCAAAAATAAAACATATAAATCTAAGCAAAAAAAAATACGAGTGTTAAAAACTATCTACAATTGCTTGAATATAAAACCGACTAGTATGGTAATAACTTAGCCTTTTAATTATTATTTTGGATTTTAATACAACTGCAATGATAATGCAGATTCATTTACTAACATGTCTCAATATACATAAACCCTATGCTATGACACAAGGGGTAAAAGAACCCTACAATAGCAGCAGGCAATGGTATTACCTTCACTAGTTCAAGGTTTGACAGTTCAACAGAAATAAGACTTCCTCGTGTCAAACTCTTGTTTACAGATCCCCGTGAACATTAAATACAAGCCTGCCCAACACAACAGACTTATAGTGTAATTCAAATCATTCAGGAACCATCCACAGGGGTTTTGGTGTAGATTACAGGTTCTACTGTCCAGCTATCAGGTCAAGGGACTCTCAGACCAAACTTCTGTATTTAAAGAGAATCTAAGGCACCTTGGAACCCTGATATTTTTAGTATGTACTGACCTTTAAACCCCCAACTCCTTTCCTTACTGGATATAGCGCTGACTGCAATGACAACCCAGTCAAGTGTGTGTTTCTGGGCCCTTCCCCCAGCCAAAGCGACTCAAAGAGTCTTCGAGAAAGGCTTAGAGGTTGTTTTGGGTCTTGGCCAATGACGTAATGTGCTTACTCTCTCGTCAAACAACAATACAGTGCTTTTGTGGCCCAAACCAGCATAAATCTAATCTCCAGCGACTTTAGGTGAGAAATTTGTTAATCCTACAACTGGACACAGACAAAAACATTCCCACAATGACGTAACTAACACCATCTGCTGTCTCAATGACCTCACGCACACACAAAACACATAACATTTTGCTTGAGTGCAAACTAAATCTGTGGAACTTTATCTTGCGGTGAGCTTTAAGACTTTAAAGATTGTGAAATGTAACTTTTTTTGTGCTAGAAACGGGATGTTGAAGCGACATCTAAAAACAAGGTAGTATGAGGGCTGATTGGTGGGTTCAAATAACACACCAAGATGTTCCACCTTCGTAAATCTGTCTAAAACTGACAACTTTAATGCCAAAGCTGGTCAGTTTTTATGGAGCAGTGAAGGTTTTCACTATTTTCACTTTGGCACGAGGCCTCGGGATTGTGGGTAAAGAAGGGACCCTGAGCTGGACAAAGGGCTGTGAGCTGAAGTTGGAGTGCTCACCTTCTTGCCTGTTTTTGGGCGGCTGTGAAAGGATTGTGGGGGAAAACGAAAAAGTAAATTAAGGAAGGATAAACAAAGAAGTGAAAAATAACAAAAGGGAAGAGGTTGGAGGGATAATTTCTCACCCTGACTTTGGTTTCTTGGAAAACCCAGCAGCTGAGGCACTGAGGCCTGGACTGGAGCCCAGGCTGGCACGAAGACCAGAGGCGTCCACCTGGATCTCGTCCTCCTCCCTCAGAGCGTCCTCCAGAGCCGCAGCCACTTTAGGCGCGATCACTGGCCCTTCATAGTCTTTTGTGGTCCGTGTGGGCAGGTCCAACTCCAACAGCAAGATATTCTCAGACTGGAAGACGGGCGGGGAGAATATAAAAAGATGAAGGCAAAGGATTCTCCTGAGCTCACGTGTGTCATTGTAAAGAGTGAGGGAGTGTTGTAACTGAAGCCTTTGTGTGGTGCCATGCGGGGGATTATGGGAACACTGTCAGCATACCTTGTATCTGACATCAGGCCGCATCAACATGGCCATACGGGCGTGCTGACTCAGAGGCCGTCTGTAGCCCACTGCAGAAACAGGCCTTTTCATCATCTGCTGATCACTGAGAAAAAGAAAGAGACAGAAGAAACATTATAGTCAAGGATGTTAATGGCCATAAACTCCAGCTTCAATTTTCCAAAATAAGTCTTTGTACATTTGAATACGAGTGATGGGGGTCATTTTCCAAAGGTCATCTTCTTCATCAAAGGTAGCTCTTGTCACAATCTTGTTCTTCTCCTCCAGTGGGATGAAGTTCTCTATGATCAGATGTCTGGTGGGTACAACATAAATGTTAACGGGTCAATGACGTTCATTTTTTTTTTTTTTTTTGTCAGGCTCTTTTGATTTATTCTAAATTTAAAGGGATAATTCACCCAAAAATTAAAAGTCTTTATTTTTGATGAAATCCAAGAGTTTTCTGACCCTCCATAGACCGCAATGGAACTACCACATTCAAGGCCCAGAAAGCTAGCAAAGACATCGTTATAATAGTCCATGTGACATCAGAGGTTCAACCGTTTTATGAAGTTAAGAGAATACTTTTTTTGTATGCAAAGAAAACAAAAATATGGAGTTTATTCAACAATTTGTCAGTCTTAGTCGCACATTCAGGAGAGTACCACGATGCATGCTGACGCAGAAGATGGTGTTCTGATGTACAGTGGGGAAAATAGTTATTTGATTCCCTGCTGATTTTGTAAGTTTGCCCACTTACAAAGAAATTAAGGGTCTGTAATTTTTATGGTAGGTTTATTTTAACGTATAGGGACAGAATACCAACAAAAAAATCCAGAAAAAACACATTATATAAAGGTTACAGATTGATTTGCATTTCAGTGAGTGAAATAAGTATTTGATCCCCAAGCAAAACACAACTTAGTATTTGGTGCAGAAACCCTTGTTGGCAAGCACAGAGGTAAGACGTTATTTGTAGTTGGTCACCAGGTTTGCACACATTTCAGGAGGGATTTTGGTCCACTCCTCTTTACAGATCCTCTCTAAATACTTAAGGTTTCTTGGCTGTTGTTTGGCAACTGGAAGTTTCAGCTCCCTCCACAGATTTTCTACAGGATTGAGGTCTGGAGACTGGCTCGGCCACTCCATGACCTTAATATGCTTCTTCTTGAGTCACTCCTTTATTGTCTTGGCATTATGTTTCAGGTCTTTGTCATGCTGGAAGACCCATCCATGACCCATCTTCAGTATTCTGGCTGAGGGAAGGAGGTTCTTGTCCAAGATTTTACAGTACATGGCCCGTTCATTTGCCCCTCAATGCGGTGAAGCCGTCCTGTACCCTTAGCAGAAAAACAGCCCCAAAGCATAATTACTATTATATAATTATTATTATTATTATAATTTCCACTTCCATGTTTGACTGTAGGGATGGTGTTCTTGGGGTCATAGTCGGCATTTCTATCCCTCCAAACATGGCGAGTCCAGTTAATGTCAAAGAGCTCAAGAGCTCTCCCAAGCCTTCTCTGAATCATTAAGTGGTTCTTTGGCAAACTTTAAACAGGCCTGTACATGTGTCTTCTTGAGCAGGGGGACCTTGCGGGCGCTGCAGGACTTCAGTTCATTGCGGTCTAGTGTGTTACTAATGTTTTGCTTGGTGACTGTGGTCCCAACTACCTTAAGATCATTAACTAGCTCCTCCCATGTAGTTTGGGGCTGATCCCTCACCTTTCTCGTGATCATCCTTACCCCATGAGGCAAGATCTTGCACAGAGCTCCAGACCAAAGCCGATTGATGGTGGTTTTGTATTTCTTCCATTTCCAAATAATCGCACCAACAGTTGTCTCCTGCTCACCAAACTTATTGCTGATGTTCTTGTAGCCCATTCAATTTTAACAATGTCTTTACTACCTTTCTGGGCCTTGAACATATCAGTTGTGTTGCTGTCTATGCAGGGTCATAAAGCTCTCGGATTTCATCAAAAATAATGCTAACACTTTATTTTGATGGTCCCTTTTGAGCATTCTGTTGACTATAAGTAACTTTGCACCTACATGTGAACTAACTCTCATTAAAGTATTAGTTGACTGTCTGCTTAATATATGCTAACTCTTTGGTAGGTTGTTAAATTTCAATTTATCTTGAAAATGGTACAACAAAACCTTATGAAACTAACATATAAAAAGTACATTTCTAAAAACTTGCAAACTAGAAAATGTCTTCCCTTTTACTATTTTCTTTATCTCGAATGCTCAAGATATTTGCCATTAACACAAACCCTATTCTATTCTGCTTACTGCACTCAAAATCAGCCTGTCAGATAAATCTTCCCTTAATGGACCCTCTACCTCAGAGACTGCTTAGTACATTAGAGTCTTAGTGTGTGTGTATTAAACAGTTAACATCAGTAATACAGTAGAGCTGAGATTTCCAAGCAGTCAGACCAATACACTTAATAAGGTCAGAATGCTTTTAGAGGAAATTTTTTTTAAGTCAGCCTCCACACTGGACCAAACACTGACCACTGCACCCATATATGACAAAACATGCTGATTTTATAGTGGCAACGTAGAAATGATGGGAACTATCCAATAGGTAGAGCAAGACGTATGTGTATCAATGAAGTGTCAACTGATTTAGGATTCACTGGATTCTCTTTCGACTGAAAAGCGATTCAGAGTGATTCAACCTGACTCAATTCAATTAACAGCAATATGAATCAGTACATTTTAAAATGCATTTATAGCAAAGATTCAGATAATTATTATGACTTAATGACTTATATTAAATATTTAAATTTTTAATCACTGATATTGAATATATCCATTTTTAATTTAGTTCATTATAATGTTTTGATGCCTTCTGGTAATGGTTGTAATGATTGGCATACTTAAGTTTGAGTTCTCTGGTCAGCTCATTCTGTGTCTGCTCCAGCTCCTGCCTGTATCTGACGTGTTCATCCTGGGCATCCTGAATCTCCGCCTTCACAGATTGCAGCTTGGAAAAGAGCTACGTGAAAGAGACAGAAACAGACGGGTCATTCAAAAAAGATGAGGCTCTTCATAGGAATAGGTAAGGCATTTGCTCTATAAACTCAAACAAAAGGAGGTCAAATTCAGTCATGTGCAGATGATTCTCAACAAGGAGGATGGAGATCTGCCAGCCAGGAGAGCTGTCCTACTCCTAATGACCCCAGAGAATACAGCTGGACTCTAAAAATACATCTGATCACATGCAGACACAGCCTTCCTAAAATCATGTTAACAGCACACTACTAGACAAACCTATCTAGAGAGACAGACGGATACCTTTTTCAGTTTCTTGGTCTTAATGTCAACTTCCTGCTGCAGGGAGCTGTACGTCTCTTTGAGCTCCAGTGTCTCTTCGTCACGACACTCCATCTCCTGCTGCATCTCCCTTTCCCGCCTTTTCTGCTCACACACACACACACACACACACATTATAAATGTTTTAAACATCTCTGCATTTCACAAGCCTAAGTGGAACTGCTCATATAATGTTTATAATATCCTAACAGTGAGAAATGTATATACATATTTCTGTCCTATCACTGTCTAGATAAAAATGAATTGTTTAACACAATGCCAGGTCACAAACTGAACCAGAATTTCTTTGTAAGCCGCATTAATACAAATCCAACTCAACACTGAGTGAAATAAATAAATAACTGAACAAAACCTTTAATCAGCACTTTTTTCTCCATTTGAAATCCAGATTCCTAAAATATCCACATAAACTAAAAGGAGGCTCAAATAACCCGTCTCCTTAAAACAACCTTGAGGACTGAAACACAGTCCAGCTCAATCTCTCTACAGTGTGTTATAGGAAACTGTACCTGTTCAGCTATCTCCTGTCTCTTCAGCTCCAGAATCCTCTGCTGCTCATTGGTGTGGTCGACAATGTTCTTTCCTCCCACCAGCAGCTTGCTTTCCATGGCCTGAAAGTGAAAAACTGGTTATCAGATAAGACAAATGCATTTATTTATCCTGAAAACACAATGACACGATATTAGCCAAGCTAACAGAAGGATTGCTAAGGATATTTGTTTCTGAAACTAATTTCTAATCTTCAATATATTTTATTAAATCTGTGAGTTTGCAGTGTACATCAAACATGAGGAGATAAAACAAATGAGTAATAAAATGAGGACAAACGTGTTTTTCTATTGTGCTGCAAAATCAACATACAGTGCAATCAGTGTAGTCTTATTAAAAACAAATGACTCTTACAAGCTGGTTCTTTTAATGAACCAGTCAAAAAAAAAACACTCATTAATTCACAAAAGGACTCAACAATTTTTATTTTTATTTTTTTTTTTTCCAGCATGACTGGTTAGGTCAACTGTTGCCCTGCCAAAACGGTCACTGGCCCAAATATATATATATATATATTTTTTTTTTTTTTATTATATTTTTTTTTTTTATTATGAATTTAAATGTATATTTTACATTCAAAATTTTGTTTTCAATTTTTAAATGTTTCATGTAAATTGTACAATGTTTACGATTTTTTTTAATTATTTACAAGAAAAAGTTTTTTTTTTTAACTGATACTTTTATTCAGAAATTACACAGAAAACTGATCAAAAATGACACTAAGACATTTTAATGTTACCAATGTTTTTTTTGTTTTTTTTTTCTCTAATTACTAAGATTCCAAAAAAAAAAATCAGCATATCAGAATTATTTCTGAAGGATCGTGTGACACTGAAGATTGGAGTTATGATGCTGAAAATTTTGCTTTGGCACCACAGGAATAAATTACATTTTTATAATATATTCAAATAGAAAAGTTATTTTAATTTACAATAATGTTTCACAATATTACGCATATTATGCATTTTTGATCAAATAAATACTTTAACCTGACTTTAAAAAAACTTTAACCTGAAATCTGCACTTTCTTACCTTAACTTTGGCTGCAAGCATCTCTGATGCCTCCTTCTCTTTGCGAAGATCGTCCATCTTCTTCTCCTTCTCTTTCAGCAGCCGCTGTTTCTCCTCCGCCACCAGGCTGTGGTCCTCCGTGATGGCCTTCCTCTCCTTCTCCAGCTTCTCTTGTTGTTCGCGCCAATAATCTGCGATGTTCTTATCTGCATCCATTCCTTCCTCTTCCTCGTCATCCTCCTCCTCCTCATCATCATCATCCCCATCTTCTAACTCCTCTCCTCCTTCTCCAACCCTCCTTCTCCTCCTTTTTCTCCTCTTCCTGCCAGACCTTTTCTCCAACTGTTCTTTCAAGCGGGCAATCTCCTCCTGAAACTCCCGAAGCAGGGCGTCTTTGGGGTCTTCGTTGACACGGGGTTTGTTCTTGATGTTTTTGGCGCGATTTGCATAGCGTAGCGTGGTCAGCGTCTCCTCTAAATTGTAGGATGCAGGTCCGATGTTGGCCACCATAACCGTACGGGCATTTCCGCCCAAGGAATCCTGAAGCAGTCTTGTAAGTTTAGAGTCACGGTACGGGATGTGGGTGCTTCTCCCGTCCACCAGCGCTGAGATGACGTTGCCCAAAGCTGACAAAGAGAGGTTGATTTTGGTGGCTTCTTTCAAGCGCTCGCCCTGTGCACCAGTTTTGGTCTGTCTTTCACTTCCTGCCAGGTCAACAAGGTTGAGTTTCCCAACACGAATGTGGTTCTCTCCATCAGGACCCAACTCACTGCACTCAATGGTGATGACGAAGATCGCGTGAGAACGAGAGCTGTGCTCGTTCATGTTAGTTGCACCAACTGAGCGGTTCTGGTTCCCCACGTTCATCACATGCTCAATCTCACGAACACTTTTAGTGACGAATGAAGAGAGGTCTTTAACGTAGACACCTGTATCCGGCCTCTCTTTGAGCTCCAGACGGCGCGATTGGTCTTTCGATAAAAGGTCCCTGATCTCTTCTTGATAAATCTCCAAGTATGAAGCCCTGACCAAGTACTGCTGGTTCTGAGAGCG
This sequence comes from Cyprinus carpio, assembly GCF_018340385.1. NCBI lineage: Eukaryota > Metazoa > Chordata > Actinopteri > Cypriniformes > Cyprinidae > Cyprinus > Cyprinus carpio. The sequence goes on along the minus strand of NC_056619.1, from coordinate 10,952,024 downwards.
GGAAATGTGTGTGAAAATGTGTTCAAAGGAGTTTGGAATGACACCTCTCCTGTCGGGGTCATTTCGTACCCCTTCCATCGTGAAAGTCTTTCCGGTGCCCGTCTGGCCATATGCAAAGATGGTCCCATTGAAGCCAAACAGTACAGAATCCACCAATGGCCGGAAAGTCTCATCGTAGAGCTCCATCTGCTTTGAATTCCAGTCATAGACGGAATCAAAGGTGAACACTTTTGGGTGCTCATGGGAGGACGCACCTCGAGAGTTGCGCACAGCCACTTGCCCAAACTTCACATCCACTGAGACCACCCTCTCGAAATTGGCGGCTCGCTCTTTCTCATTCATGGGGCGACAACGCACCACTACCTTAACGGATTCAGAGCTTTTGGTTTTAGACATTTTGACGGCTCTGGCGTTTCTGCTGGCTTCTTCTTATAAGATTGTAGTTTATTTCACAGTGTTGGTGCTGCCAGCATCACAGCCTGCAAAAGATGATACAACTCAGTGAAATGTCAAAGTGTCAAGAGAAAAACTTGTGTTATGGTTATACCAAACAAACGCAGAAAATATTTATCTAGATTTATCTTGGCAAGCAAATCTGTAGTAACCTTCTTCATAAAAACACTGAATAAGTACATATTTGGAAAACAATAAAATAGAGTACGCTAATTTCTTGCTTACAACAATTATATGAAATCCCATTTTTATGATGAGTAAATCATAATGAGTAAATTTAAATTATTAAAACAGAAAAAAAAAGACGAATTATTTCATAACTATTAAACCAAGTCATTATTGCGAGATATTGTCACAATTATTTACATTCACATTTACATTTATTCATTTAGCAGACGCTTTTATCCAAAGCGACTTACAGGATAACATTTTTTTTTTTTTTACCTAACATGTGTTCCCTGGGAATCGATCCCACAACCTTTTGCGCTGCTAAAGTAATGCTCTAATGCTCTTATTATGAGATTACAAAAACAATTTGTTATCAAAAAACAATTACAAAAAACAATTACAAAATGTTTTATTGAGAATTTTTAAATCACCTTTTTATCTCATATTGACTATAAATCTCACATTTTATCCCATATATCTCATACCATTAACACATAACCAACATATATCATTTAGATATCAAAATTATGAGATAAAAATCGATTCCCAGGGAACACGTTAGGTCAAAAAATGTGTGTTAGCCTGAATGCACTTTAAGTTGTGTAAATCAAAATTATGAGATAAAAAGTTGAAATTGACAAAAAAAAAAAACAATTACAAAATTTCAAATTAAAGACAATTTTTAAATCACCAATACCATAATTATGACTTTGTATCTCATAATTATCTCTTTATCTCACATCATACTATGTATGATTTTTATGAATCATTTTATATTTTCATGAATTATTTCATAACTATGAAACAAAGTCATAATTATGAGATAGTGTCACAATGATTATGAGATAAGCTAAAATTGACAAAAAATCTCAAAATACTGACTCATTAATCACCTTTATATCTCATAATTCTCATACTTCTGACTTATGCCATAATTATGATTTAGTATCTCATAATTGTGTCTCTTTATCTCATGCCATCTTACTATTGATGTATTTATGGAATACCAAACAGTTCAACTTTTTCTTCTTAGGTTAGAAATAATGTCAGTTACCAACCAATGGCAATTTGACAATCAATCACTTTTGCCACAGTAGTTATTTGTACGAGTTGGGTGCAACAGTATATTGCAATATGTTTTACTTTATGTTTTTGCAGCTTTACAACTATTCAAACAAAGTATAGAGCTTATGTTGCTTTAATTGGTTGTGAAGTAGGTACAGACATGTAGTTCCTTCTTTTTAATCTTTAATATATATATATATATTTAAATTCTGCTCTTGTATTTTAATGGGTTTATTTCTATTTTGTATTTGGTGTATTCTACTGTTTTTGTATTGGATTCCTTTTTTTTTTTTGTAAAGCACTTTGAACTGCATTAACTAGTTTGGAAAAGTGCTATATAAATTAACATTTGCTCGCTTGCTAGAGACATTGTTACAGACATGTAGAGTCGTTTATGCCACTCCTAAATAATCATTTTCATAAGCAAACCTGTACTCAATATTACATATTACGTTTTTTAGAAGAACATACGTCTAAAGTAGCTTGTTATTCCCAAATTATCATTTTCAAAGACTGATCATAACAATAATTTACACACAAATAACGCAATCTACTAACGACTACATTAGCAGTAGCAGCAAAGCTAATTCACATCAGCGCATCCGAAATCATTTAATCTCAAACATCGCTGTAAATCTGTTTTAATTGAGTCAATCTCAGGCTCAGTTGTCATGTAAATTAATATAGCGAGAGATAACGGCGATAAACAGACTGAAGAGTCAACTACGAGACACTAATTGTCAGTCCTCCTGAAAATGTCGTTGTTTCAACGGAAATTATGGTATTTTTATAGTTCGATAATGTAATATTGCTCATATTAGCTTGTCAAGATATATAAACGGATTTATGAGGATGGCGCTCCTCGGAGACTCAAAACAAGCGGCCTGGCAACGACAAACAAACCGTGTCACTGATAGAGCACACACTGCAGAAACACACACATACTGTAACTCACCTCTGCCCTCCCGAACAATTCAACCTGTCAATGACGCCGAAGATCAGCGTCGCCTTCATATCAGTCAGAAGCACACAGCTCTCAAATATCCAAGCGCTGAAGTAAACGAGATCAGCCGTATCTCTCCTCTCGAGCTCCGTCAGCCATGTCTGTCCCTGAGAGGAGAGAGGAGAGAGAGGGAGAGGAGAGCTGTGATCCCCCTGCAGGCCGGGATGGAGCTGCTGCTGCTGCTGCTGATCCACGCTCATGCACATTTCCAAGCCATCTCAAATGGACACTACAGATTTGTAGTATGTAGTTTTGTTTTTGTTATTTCAGCGATGGAATAACAACAAAGTACCACTAATAATACAATTATGGAATGACTTATGGTTTTATTAATCAAAAAATAAAAATGTAAATAACATTTTCAAACTGACAAATAGATGAGTTGTTCTTCATACACAAAAACAATAAATATTGTATTTTATTCTTTTTTTTTTTTAAGAAATTAATACTTTTACTTTAGCAGGGATGCTTTAAATTGATTAAAGGTAACTTTAGATTCATTTAAATTTAATTAAAAAAATAATGGTTCCCACATAAAAAATTTAAGCAGCGCAACTGTTTCAACACTGACAATGTGAAATGTTTCTTGAGCAGAAAATCAGCAGATTAGAATGATTTCTGAAGGATCATGTGAAGACTAATGATGCTGAAAATTCAGCTTTGCATCACAGGAAAAGATTACATTTCAAAATAAATTAACCAAGAAATTAGTTATTTTAAAATGTAATAACATTTCACAATGTTACTGTTTTTACTGTAGTTTTATCAAACAATTAGCCTGGATGAGCATAAAAGACTTCTTTCAAATACATTTAAAAAAAATCATAGCCACTCCAAACTTTATTATTATTATTATTTATTTATTTATTTATCCTTTGGTTTAAATATTTATTCATTCATAGCATTTTTTATTTATTTTTTTTTTTTTTTGCAAATTTTTAAATAGATCATATTTACCTTTGGTTTAAATTTTAAAAGAAAATGTTTAATTTTTAAATAGATCATATTTATTTAGTTTATTTCGATTTAACGCCATGTCAGCAGCAGTGGCTATATTTATGGAAAGAGGAAACATTTTAATTTCACAAGTCAGTGGTATATATTAAATAGATCATAAAACCAAAGAACAAACATAAAAAACATACACACAAAATACTGCTCGTTATATTTTTAATTGTAAACTAACTTGAGGAATGTCTTTTAAAGTTGTACAAAATTACTAATAAGTACATCTTAAAACATTTCTAAAACATTTCTGCAATTTGGTTTCACGCTGACTTTCAAAAACAATGTCACCTTGCATTACTAAGAGATCAGAAAGCCTGTGGCATACATTCTTTTCATACAGTGACACGTATTCATTTTCAGAAATCACTAGCGCACTGCACATCTGGATGCCTCTTGAGGTCTTAAATGGCCTTCAACTATAAAAAGTGCAATTTCCAACCACTAACACTTGACTTGTCTCTCTAACAGAATTTCTCAACCCTCACAGGGGGCAGTTTTTACATCCTCAAAAAATGCAAATGAGCCAGTACAAAAATATCAATATCATGGTTGCTCACAGTAAATGTAGTAGTGCAACACGGGAGAAATGCAGCATCCAGAGAAATTATTAAGGAACTAACTCTTGTTCTCCCTTCATTTAATTATGTGAACCCTATATCCAAACGTTGACACACCTGACACCTGAAACATGCAAAACTTCAACCAGCTTTCAGTTACAAACAACGTAACTCCTTCATTTTATTAGAGTTCCTCTTTTCCTTTCCTTTTTCCTAGGTAGTCCATCCCAAAGAATGATGAGGGTCTCCCGTGAACATCTCTCTCCCTTTTAACAAAGGCTGAGAAGGACGAAACACAGTTGCCGATGAAGTGATCGGCCTGACCGAGGACATACAGGTCAATCTGAGCAGTGTCCGGCTGCAAGCTCACGACCTTCACCTGCACAAAATGTGTCATCAGCTTTATTTTCTGTTAACTAAATCAAGTTTACACATCTGTAATGTTAAACTGTTAATCCTCACCTTGCCCTTGAAGAGTTTCTGAATCTCTGCGGTGTGTGATTCAGAGTCGGTGGCTATGTAAACGGACTGAGCGTTGGTGTTCTTCACCCAGAGCTTCACCGCACGCCGGATCTCAGACAGATCCGGTAAACACATGGTCATGGTCAGCGGCAGGGCAGTTTGCCGGTCGTATCCCACACACTGTGGAGATGCCATGAAGTGAGGACCGGTATCACCTGACTTCAGAAGCTTGCAGGCATTTTGCTGTGTGGAATAGTAAAAAAATAAATAAATAAATAGTTAGAAGGATGATGTGCATCATCCAGTTCAGGCCTAAAATTCTGCATTTTGTATTGGTACTTCAGAAATCCAATAAAACCATCCACAATAATTCAGTTATAACTTTGGAGCACAAATGTTATGCGATCATATAATTTACTGCAATTTTACATCATGTCCAATTGGATCTATTTATTTAAATCTTTGTTTTTTATGCCATGTCTAAGACTATTTTAAGCCGATAACAAAGATATTATATATATATATATATATATATATATATATATATATATATATATATATATATATATATATATATATATATTATATATTTAAAGATTATTAAAATTAATAAAATCTTTTCATAAGTCTCTTATGCTCACCAAACTTTATTGTAAAGATATTGTGAAATATTTTAACGTTTAAAATTTCTGCTTTGATGTGTCTTAAAATGTCATTTATTTATTGATTTTCAGCTTTCAAAATTCAAAACAGCAGCATTTATTTGAAATAAATTTTTTGTAACATTAAAATTCTTCAATTTAACGCATTGTTAATAAATTTATTTAACAGTTAGTTCCTCTTTTGTAAGTCGATTTGGATAAAAGTGTCTGCTGCATAGTATTAAGTATTAATTTCATTCAAAAATAAGTACTGCAAGGCATTATAAGATTTTGTAAGTGCAGTTCAGATTGAAAAAAAAAAAAAAAAATGCCATTTGGATCTGAACTATGGGAAATTCACATCAGGACACACGAAGCTCACCCAATCCGAGCCAATTCTCAGATGAATTCCCACGTAGGGTCTGTTTAGCAGACTTCTGATGTGGTCTTCTCCTTCCTGCACCATTTTTTCAGACCACACCACATACTCCTGCAGTCCAATGTGCTCCTCTAGAATGGGGAACTGCGCTGGGGCTCCCGGAAGAGCCAGAACTGGATGCTCTTTTGGGGGAAACCTGAAGAAATAGAAAAACACAGAGTTTGAGAGTGAGAAAAGCATGGTAGAGGGAGTCTGAGTGCAATAGTGTTTCAGCTCAAACTTACCTCTTTATCCAGTGTGGCTGGTAGTAGGAGCTGAATGACAGTCCTCCGAAAAGAACAGAGCGATCAAAGTCGACTCCAATATGATCCCAAAATGGACCAAATGGATTTCCGTCCTGCATCAGAATCGACAGGCTACATTACAACCGCACTGTTATGGATATTTAGGAATGCATGCTGCTTTCCAGAAATAAAACAAAATGCAGATCTGCTAGAAGTCCAATAGATGGCAGTGTTTCCATAGCATGCGGCATAATAGATCAGAAAAAAAAAGTTTGATGTGCAGCTATATAGAGGATTTCAGATTGTGAAGGTCTGGCAAAAGAGACAGAAATGAAGCACACCTTGAAAAACGAACACTCATATTACCTTCATCGGACAGCTCTTTTTGTCTATGCTCCTGTGAGCTGCAGACTCAAAGCAGTAGGCCACTCTCTGACCAGGGGGCCAGTGCTTAGGAGCCAAGTGCTCCATGAAGTCCTCTAGACTCACCACACGGTGGTACTGCTTCACTTGCTCCAACTGGAAGTACTCACTGTAGGGAACATGCACCTGTTACAGAGAAACACAGAAGCATATACCTCATCGATTTATTGTACTTTCTCCTATTGATCTGCTAGTCATTAGATGTTTGATCAGCCACTATGTTTCAAAACTAGCTGGTAGCTGATGGTTTTCCAGCTTGGAACAACTTGTGATAAGTTTGGACTATCTAATGACCAACATGAACCAGCCAATGATCAGGCTGGACCAATGTTGCTATTGTAACTAAACTGTAAAATACTAAAACTATTAAAAACTGTTACTAGATAAAATATAAATTTAGATGAAACACCTCAAATTAAAGGGGGAAAAAATAGAAAATTAGACAACTTGCCTTGGCAACTAAACTAAAATCAATTTAAAACTAAACAGAATTGTGTGTGTGTGTGTGTGTGTGTGTGTGTGTGTGTGTGTGTGTGTGTGTCAAAAGCACATAAGAAAATGACAACCTAAAATTAAACCGTAAAGTTAATAATATAAAATAAATAATATAAAATAAAAGCTATAATAATATAAAATAAAAGCTAATTCAAAATAATAATAAATACTATAATTGTAGATATAATGCTAAAGTAACACTGGTCAGGACCAGCTAATGACCAACTTTGTTATTCTTAACTAAAATGATTACAAATCATTTTTGACAATTGAAATAAAGCTGAAATTAAATAAAATATGATTAGCATATGGAAAAACTTGGGTAAATCAAATGAAAATGAGAAATGCTGCCTTTTCAACTAACTGAAATAAAACAGGTTGAAGTATTAAAATCACTGAAAGCTAATTAAAACTAAATCCAAATAGAAATAATATTTATCAAAATATATTAAAATAATAAAAGCTAGTAACAATAATATTACATTTTAAACTAAAATGAAAACAAAATAAAAATAAAAACAATGCAAAGTATTGATAAATATTATAATAGTATATAAATAATACTAAAATAACTCTGGTTTGGACCAGTTATAAACCAGGCAGCCACCGTGTTCTGAACAACTATCAGCTGAAGCTGGATTTCCTGCACGGGGCGTATGAAATGTGGCATGAGTGACAGGTGTTTTGTTTACATTTTGAAAAGGTGGCGAGTGATGGCGGTAAACAATCCACGGCGGAACCGCGAGAGTTCGGTTCAGCATTTTAGCAAAAGCGAGTGATCCGAGAAAATGATCCACTTGGTTTCCAAACCGACCTAAAGAAGAACATATAGGAGAAACGTGTTTATTATTCCAATACAACTCAGACAATACAGACGCGTTTTAACTGTACAGTCCTCGCTTTGGGTCCACACGCTTCAGTTAATTGTCATTGAAGACTATGAGCTATTGAGTAAATGTCTCAGAATCATCATGCTCTCATACCCATGCACGGACAGTACAGAATGTATCCGTTTTCATCCCACGTCACGTCTGCGCCGTCGATAAATACGTACAAAGAAAGGAATGTTACGTGCAAATAAGTTACAATGAAAAGTTTCAGATGCTTTGGTCTGGCCGCCATCGTTGATCATTCGTTATCCCACAATGCACTGCGGAGAGAACGTTAACCCTTCACATCCTGCTGAGTTTGACACAAGAGTCTTTTTAAAACTTTTTAAATATATATATTTCTAGTAAACTAGAAATGTTCACCAAGTTGAAAGTATGTGCAAATCCATGGTTTCAGCACTTACATTTCTGAGAAAAAAAAAAAAAAAAGTTTAACGTGCAGATATACAAAGATATATAAATGTACATGTGTATTGTTAACTTTAAATCACCCACATTTAGGCTAAATGGCACCTATTTACAGATTTAACATATAATTTAAGCATTAAAAAAATGATATATATATATATATATATACTCATATATATATATATATATATATATATATATATATATATATATATAATTTTTTTTTTTTTTTTTTTACACAAAACTTATCCCAAAGGTTTTCTGTTGATTTGTATGTTGTTGTTTATTTATTTTTTTATTTATTTTATTCTATTCAAGGGTCTATGTTTCTGTAACACATTTGTGACCCTGGACCACAAAACCAGTCAAATGTTTTTTGTTTTTTTTATAATGTATACTGAAAGCTTTCCACTGATGTATGTTTTGTTAGGATAGGATAATATTTGGCCAAGATACAACTACTTGAAAATCTGGAATCTGAGGGTGCAAAAAAATCTAAATATTGAGAAAACTGCTTTTAAATTTGTCCAAATGAAGTCCTTAGCAATGCATATAACTAATTAAAATTTTACTTAATATCCTAATGATTTTTGGCATAAAAGAAAAATGTATTATTTTCACCCATACAATGTATTGTTGGTTATTGCTACAAATATATCCGTGCTACTTATGACTGGTTTTGTGGTCCAGGGTCACTTATGCTTTGCATGACCTTACTTGATTCGACCAGCTTTGTTTCAGCACTTAAATGGTGCAGACGGCATTTCAAATAACCTTGCATTTTGTTGAACAGTGTGCCTTTTCTTAATTGCACGTCTTCTTGATTATAACCTAAAGTGAAAAAGACTATAACTTGTCCTGTGTCTCCATTGCTCTTTTCTTTTGCTTTGTTTGATATGTATTGTCAGTTCTTTTGTTCAACTCTAAGATCAACTCAGACTGTGTCGAGTTGCTCATCTGAGCAACTTAGACTCTTTGAACTCTTTTAATAACTTTGCAGAAGAAACTGATTAATTTCTGTCAGAAGAATTTGTTATTTACTCAAAAGTGACTCATGTGTGAGCCATTGATTGCACTGAATGGATGTCACATGTGAATGTTGTAGTCTGAACTAGAACATAAAGCCTTCACTGCTGCTATGCATCTCAATACAAATTAATTTAAAGAGAATAAACATACCCTTCTACCCCATGGACAATTTCACATGTAGTACAAACAATGTCAAAAAACTTTGGAAACGGATGGTTCAGACAGCAGGTTTTTGAATTTGGACTGCAATACCTATTTCAGCCACTCGGTGTCAATTCTACATACAGCACCTTTAAATTATATTTATTTTTAATATTTTTTTTTTTTTTTTTTTTGTATGCTAAAGTGTACTTTTATTTCACAAGGGTATGCCTTATTTTGGTTAATCTTTCTCATACATCTTTTTATTTTCTGAAGAAATTATCTGACAGCACAACTAAGGGAAGCACGTTTCCGCCAGTGTAGCTCAACTGTTGAGTGCTGGTGATATTCAGTGATGATAAAGTGATATACCATAAATGAAAAAGAGTTTGTGCCTAATCCAAAGCTCTTTTATCAAAACCCATCATTAAAAGCAACATGTGTGTCCAACATGGTTATATACTCCACTCCATCCCCCTCCACGGGAATTCACACACGCACTCCACATGGCCCTGGCATGTAGTGATTAATTTGAGTGGATATGCACATTGTATCAATATAAAAGATGTAAATCTGACACTTAGACTGTTGTGAGTATCAAAAAACACAGTAAAGTGATGCACCTGGTACCTATAAGTTCACTGAGTGATAATGGCCAATCCAGTTATCACCAACGCAACATGGTCAAGCATATCAGTAGTGACTTCTGCAGTAAATATGATTATGTCCAGCTGAAAGTGTCTGGTCAATAGATCGCTAGCACTGAACGACCAGTAGGGTTTGAAAAATGTCAGTGTTTTTATGTTTATTTGTCCATACATGTATCATTACGTATGGAAGTATGTGATCTTTTAATGTGAAGATACTTTCTCCTTTTATCTTAATACGTAAAAAGAGCTAAAAGTAAACCCTTTCTGGATATATTTACCTGAAAAATATAAAAACTGTTGCTCTATCAAAACATTACTCTTGTTTGTTTGAGAATTTAACCTGCCCAGCAACAGCAACACTGGTTCAACAAATAGTGTTAATTTAGGGGCGGGGCATTTTTGCTGGCCAACCAATGACAGAGTCTTTGAGAAACCAGTTGGAAACCAGTCATTATTTTTCATACAGTTTTTTTTATATACTTGAACGAAATCATTTAATTTAGAAATTACCACATGAAGCACATTTTGAAGAATTACCTAATTTTACAGCGTACAATGTTGTTGTTGCACCTGGTACCTAAAAGTTCACTGAGTGATGATTGGCAATCAAGTTATCACCAACGCAACATGGTCAAGCATATCAGGAGTGACTTCTGCAGGAAATATGATAACGTCCAACTGAAAAGGATCTGGTCAATAGATTGCTATCACTGAATGTCCAGTAGGTTTCGGTGGGCAAGCCGTTAAGACCACAGGGTCTCGTACCTCTCATATATAACTCCGTTCTCTCGTCATATCTCTCAACATTTCCTCTTGCACTCTGTCAACATGTTTCTCTGTTTCCTGTGTCTACTGCCCTCCCTTTATCCCTGCTCTCTAATGACCTGGCCCATCCCCCCTCCATTGAAATGTTCACATGTGCACACAGCAGACAGTGTTTTTCATTGTTAGAGATGACTGCGATGATAACAAAGCGGAGCGAGACTGGGTTGCTCTCGCTTTCTAACTGTGCAGAGTTCTGAAACTTCCTTCAGGTGAGGAAGCGAATCACATCTTCAAAGGCCATGAGATAGAGGTTAAAACAATCGCTTCTCATTCTCATTGTGTGCTCGAGCAAAGCCTGCACTTATGATGAGAGAGGGGAACAGCAACTCAGAGAGAACAAATGTTTCCTCTAAACGTGAATGTAAAAAAACAGGGCTCATCCCTTCCTGTACGTAGTTTCACACTCAAAGACGTGTTAGTGGCTTTGAAACCGCGAGGGATAAAACATATGGCGCATCAAACACTTCACGGAGGACAGGATCAGGATCATCTTACGGACGTCATGTTATCTGTTTCTGAAGATTAATAAGAAGGAGTGTGTGATGCATGTGCACAGCTCTGCTAGGTCCACCCAAGTCTCTTATCAGTGCTGAACAGAGCCACTGCAATGACGGCCTGACGGGTGATACAGCAGGTTGTTGCTGTTACCTTAGGGCTCAGGCTAACCTACCTTCCCACACACTTTCCTCTTGCTTTCTGGGGTTTATTTCAGAGCCATTAAAAAGTCCAAATATGACACTGATACATTTCTAACAACGGAACAATAAATAGTAATGTAAAAAATGAAAAAAAAAAATGCAGCAATGTCTACCTCCACTGACCCTTAAATGAACTAGTGCAACCTAATGTAGCCAGGTTGATTTGGTTGTATAAAAAAAAGCTTTGAATTTTATTTTGAATGATTATTTTATTTTATTTGTCTGCAGATATAGACATCCACAGTGATATCTATAGTTCACCAAAAAATGACTGAAAGCAGTGAATATCTTTGGAGTGTTAGGCTTTTTATTAAGCCTACTGTATAGTTTTTAATTTCCTACCAAAATAAATCAAATAATAATAAAATAATAGGTAGAGACTATAATTTGTTGTTGCATAAACTATTTTTTTTAAAAGGTTGTTTTATGCAATATAAAATTAATAAAATCTCTGTTTACTTCATCCTCAACGAGTCACATTCTTAAAAAAAAAAAAATTACCACAATATATGAATAAAAAAACTCAAAAAAAATTTAATTTGTCTGTAGATTTAGACATCCACAGTGACATCTTAAAGGGATAGTTCACCCAAAAAATAAAATTCTGTCATTATTTACTCACCACAAAAAAAGCATATTCCAAACCATATGACTTTTGTGTTCCATGTATCAGTTTATGTATCTGTATCTATAACAATGTATCTGTTTATGTTTTTTTGTACAATAACTGTGCAAGCGACTTTTATTGTATGGGCAAAAACAGTTGAAACTTTCACAAAACATGTTCTTACAGGGGGGAAAAAAAGCTGAAGAATAGTAAGTCTGAATGTATAAAATTCATTTAACATTATAGGTGAAAAGTACCCATGCCACAGTCTCTGAACATTGGTGGTTTGACAGTGCATTGAAACTGTTTATCGCCTTCCTGAACTAATATAAACCAACCATCTGCTTTTAACCAAACACATAAAAAACATGCTCCCTTTAACCCAATACAGTCCCCAATTTAGCAGCGCAGAGCGGGGAGAAGGCAACTGTAGAGCTGATTTTGCTTTTACTGTTATAAAAACAAAACCAAATCCATACAAATAAAAACCACCCCAATTTCAATTGCCATCATAAACAAAAAATATTATTTTTATTAATTATTAATTAATACGAATACCAAGGCATTGGTAACTTTTGTATGAGGTGACAGGATCATTTGAGTAAATGTTCTGGATTTTGTATAAAACAAACTAACAGAGCATCGAGAGGCCAAACAGGAGGAATTAGGATGACACCTAAACCTGTTAGAGGTTTGACTACTGGCTACTTACTCATAAACAGCCACAGATGTTCCCCAATGCCTTTCAAACACTTCGGTCGGGCTTTTTTTAGTGTTCATGTGCGCGTTTGCCCCATTCTGTTTCCTGTCATCATGGCATCTGTATAAAGAGCCAAATATTGGCTTTGTGAGTCCCATGGTTAATCACAGAGTAATTAGGAGCTGGTCCTGCAGGAATGGAGGGTTGACTTTGCTTTGAAACTCACTCTCCCCTTGTTCCTCATAATAGGTTTTTTTTTACAAGCACTTTTGAGGTGGAGAGAGAGGAGAGGTTTTACTGGGCCGGCAGTGTGGTGTGTGGCGTTTCACAGAGCACTTTAAAATCAATCTGGAACATCTAAATGACAGACCACCACTCCACTGTAATCAACCTGAATGAAGCCCAGCCGTAAAGTGCAGGAAATAAAAAAAAAGAAGAACATAAATAAACAAACAAGCAGATAATGACTCCTCAGTTAGCTTCTTTTTAAATGGGTGTGTTTTGGTTTTAGAACTAAATGACAAAGAAAGAATGAATGTGTGTGGATGCTGATGTCTAACAGAAGCTGTGTGTGTGTGTGTGTGTGTGTGTGTGTGTGTGTGTGTGTGTGTGAATGAGTAAGAGAAAGCGGCCACTTCCCAAATTTAATGAACTCTTTGATTTTTTAAAACGACATCCTTCTGGACTCAATCAAGTTACTCATGTTTTTGGCTTCAGCATATTTATTTTGTGTTTTTAAACTACTATGCTGGTAGGCAAGCTTTAATTTCACCCAAATATTTGGTCATGCCATTGTAAATACTCCACACTTTTGAAGCATTCACCACAAAACATTTTCAGAAACTTTCAGTGGAGTTACTTGCTATTCCTATTAGCTGTTTAGGTAATTTTCATAGAACCAATAATGTTTTTGTTTTTGTTTTTTATCAAAAAAAAAAAAAAAAAAAAAGTGTAATATCCTTAATATCCTAATATCTTAACAATGAACTTTGAATTCATGGTAAAAATAAGAATATCATGCCCTGTACTGAGGTGAAAATACATGTGTTTGTAGAAACTTTCTGAATCATCTCTCCATAAATTGCACTCCATGGAACCTTTTAAATGCAAAAAAATAAATAAATAAATAAAATAAAATAAAAAAAAAATTCTTTATAGTGGAAAAGGTTTCTTAAGATTTTTAAAATGTTCTGAAATGTAAAAATGTTCACTGAAAGGCTCTTTGGGGAATTAAAAATGGTTCTTCTATGGCATCACTGCAAAAACACCCTTATGGAGCCTTTATTTTTAAGAGTGTGTGCAGATAAACATTAATATGTTCATTGCTGCATGTCATTCCATGATATTGGAATATATTTATTTATGAGTCCATATGAGAAACACTTCTTTGAATCACTGCTTTAATATTTCTGGTTTTGTAGGCTTAAAATGCAACCTAATGCATCATTATAATATGTAAAATAATGCCAGCTGTAAAGTTTGAAAGATTGTTCTTATTAGGTGTTTTAAACTTTTTATTCATTTATATACTTACTTAGAAATGTGAATTCTTTTGTTTGGATAAACTTCAGCTGCTCCCCAGCTCACTCTGCGGCACCCTCGCACCTTCACTTTACGGTGTGTGAAGTTTACCTGACCTTCTCTTCACATCCTTCTGTGTGCTGTTTGGAGAAGTCGCCTCTGACCACTGGACTCAGAGCTGTTACGCTTTAGATAATCTGCTACTGCCTGAACACACAACATATCTCAGATGTTTTGACACCATAACAATGGCTTCAAGCAAGATATATGTCATGTAACCGATTTCATTTCATACAAAAACAGTAAAAGTCTTCTACAAACAGTAAAAGAAAACGATGAAATATGAATCAAAAACAACATTTGTTGTTGCACAAACTTCTGTTCTAAACCACCTTTTATATCTAAAGCAACAGGAAATGAATACAATCTCAGCTCTGTTCATCCCCAAAGTGTCATGTTCTTTAAAGAAAATTGGCCAACATACATTTGAATAAATTTTAATTTAAGGAATTGCACATATTATGATTTATGGAGAGTTTCTTCAGAGGAATATAGGATAATTTTGGGGGTAAATGAATAGCTGTAATTATTGTTCTGTAATTATGTTCATGCTGTTTAAATTTATTTTTAAATGATCTGATGGCCATTGTTGCACATGCATCAGATATGCATCAAAAACATCTTTAAACATTTAGGAAAATAAAAATAGATGCAAACCGTTAATCTACTTGTTATTTGATCAATGAGTAATTTGGGGTTCTTTCTATGTCTTTTTTAATTGTATAAAAGCCCCAACACCTAACCTTTAATCATCTCTTACCACATAGTGTACAGTCATTTGGGCTTTCCCTTTTGATCTTTCTTTATTGTCTGCACACATAAGTCTTTTAAAATATCATTTAATCTATTTAGTCTAAATTTAATGTGGTGTACAAACTATTACTTTTCCAAGTCTGTCATTCTGATATGAATTGTTTGTGAAAAAACTATGTGAAAAAAGTGCTTTATGTGGTAACATCTAAACTTAAAGATTTTAGTTTAATTGAATTTTAAAATATGATTTATTATGACTTAACCAGATGACATAGGGTTACATTAACGGGAGTAATTATTATGAGACTTTTATTTTTTACAGTCCATTTAGCTTATTAGTAAAATCTAAGAGCTGTAGATTTTGAGAATCTTTTAACGAAAACTTTATATACATTTAGACAAGTTTTACCTTTTCTGTGTAGCTTATATATACAAATGTTTCTCAGAGAAAAAGCATTTATTTTCAGACATTTAAACTATTTATTTTGAAATTAAAAAACAACTTAATTAATATTATTTTATTTAGGCTAAGTGACTGTAAGTGCATTAAAAGAGAATGGCTTAAAATAAATGTAGCATAATATATATATATTTTTCCCTTTTTAAATTCAGATATGCACATTCCTAAGTTAAAACATCTCTTCATTTCAAACGCTCTTGTGAACTTCCCTCCAACTCACAAAACCTGCAACAATTCCATTTCAAAGCTACCTGGTAGTATCACTCCAAATTATCATTCAGTATCCAGACATTTTTTTTATTTTTAATTTTTCTTTTGTACAATTTCACAACAAAGCTCATAAATTCACATTCAGAAAAAAAGAAAGAAAAAACTCCTGAAACCTTCGTGAATACATTTAATTTCACTCAGGTGCCAGAAGGGCTCCTGGAGGGGTTTCTTTTTCTTTTTTAACATAAAAACTCGGAAAGGTTTCGCCCCTTTGCATTGAGCATGTCGAGAGGCTCATTGAAGACCCTTGCTCCCCCACCCCCTACTCTCTCTCTCTCTCTCTTACACACACACACACACACACACACACACACCCGCTGGTCGGAGGGGGTTGGGGCGGTGAGGAAACAGGCTGGTGTGCCCTGGAAGTGATTCTTCCCCCAAAACACAAGGTGAAACGGGAGTATCGGAGTACACTACACGTGGGACCTGCCCTCTACATCTTTCATTTATTCAAACATTCGCTTCAGACATATAACCACAAGGCTATTCAATTCTCAAGCAGTATAAAATCTTACTATGTTAATACTTGATTAAATATCTAAAGAGAAATTATTTTTGTTAAATAATCGTTTGAGAATCAAATCTTACCTGATCAGAATATTTAAGGAGCATCCAAAGATCGTTTGCTCGTGAATGACCATGTTCATGCATGACGTGTCTTGATTTCTATCTGAAATAATTCAGCATTCAGAATGATTCTCCATGCCTTCCCCATAGAATCAACATCCTCTCAATAATTTTGTTTGATGAATATCTGCATTTATTGTAGCCTGTTTTTCTTGCTTATTAAATTGTTCTTCACTTGTAAATATGATGGACATTGTAATACAAACATCTCTTCTCAAATAAATAGATGAAAACTTTTAATGTCAGGACAGAAAGCCTCAACAGGGCTTTGACAGATAGATCACACTCCAGAATTTTTGAAGATCATCCAAAGTTTGTTTACTTGTGTATGATCTTTTGTCTTTCTAACTGATTTCAAATATATATATATATATATATATATATTAGATTGAAAGAACACTGTAAATAAACAGTAATTCAATTCCAATGCTCATTTTTAGATTTGTCACTTACAATGTAGATTTATTATTTACATTTGTAAGCCTAAAAAACATTAAAAAAAATACTTCAATAAACCTGCTAAAATAAGACATTAGGTTTTGTACAAAGGTTAAACTGTAAAATGTTTATATACATGTTTCCATTCATTTAACTTGCTACAAACAATTTCTGTCATTCTACTCTGTTTTATAAGTTTTCATAATAAATCATATATATATATATATAATATATATATATATATATATATAATATATATATAATATATATATATATATATATATATATATCATATAACATTTCAAAAGAAACATCTTAACACCTTCATGCAAACCAATGATACTTCCTTTACGCTTTTAACAAATTCAATTAATAACTAGAACCAGAGTTTAGTTGCTTAAGACCATATATATAGCTTGAAAAGAGATTAATCAAAAGAGACATGATAAAATGTGTATTGCATTTAAAAACAGCGCGGCGTTCTGTATAAAATAAAGAGCTGCTTATTGACACCTTGCATTAAACATGCCTGCTTTAAATAATTGAAAAACGCTATCGGCTGTCTCAATCCTTTTACTTTCGATGCACGTTCAGCGACGAGCCTCATCAGTGCCGCCGTTATCCATCATTAATCATAACGATAAGAAAACTACAAGCCCAAAAACACACACAACACACGCGCGCGCACACAACAGTTTACCAGCCCCTGTGAAAAGTTTGTGAAAGTGGCCTGACGTCACACTCCCACAATGCTCGCGCGCCCCATAACTCTGCTGCTGCAGCCTGAGGAGCGCGAGACACTCAGGCCCCGAAAAAAGAAAAATTAGAGAAAAAAATTGGAAAAAATAATAAACCAACAGATCAAGAGGAGAAAGACCGGGAACGGTGGCGTGGGGCTCCCACGGTAGGTTTGCGCTTATTCGGTGCTGGAATGTGACGGCGGTTCCTTGTGAAATTGACTAATGCAGCGCTGGAAAGTTTTTGGTGGCAACTGCTAGTTTTTTTCTGCAAGTCCTCATAATGTAGCTGCACGCTCTGATGTGTGCATGTTTTTTTAATGAGATCCCGATAATTAATGCAACTCGTTCGGCCGCTGATCGATATGGCAGATGATACACAAGACCTTAATAGTAATAACACTGTTGATATTTCCTCTCGAGCCGACGTCATTTATTTTTGGCTTATTTTGTAAAACATCGTTGAGGCTCCGGGTATTTAATTTTTAATTGCAAGTTCGCAAACTTCATCGATAAATACACCGCGGGCGCATTTTGTTCACAAACCGATACATTTGCATTTGATCGATCATCGGCTCGGCGGTGTCTACAGATGTTCAGTAGGACTTTGGAGCGAATAGTTGAATTTTAAGTAATTTCTGAAAATGTATGTTTGTGCTGTGGACACACACGAGCTGAAGCTCCGTTCCTGTTAAGTTTCAAACTCTATTGGTTTATAACGCGTCTGTCTATGAATAGTTCGCTGCTTGATTTGAGAAAATAACACTGCATGGGCTGTAAATATACAACTATTTTAGGCTAGTTTGTCTCGTACTAGAACTCTGCCTCCATGGCTTATCTGTTGCTCGTCATTTGTTTGCCACAGATCGGATGTTCTTGGGCGGATTTTGACTTTTCTATAATGCCGCCTTGTGTGAAAAACTGTTTGTTTGTGTATTCTATCAAGAGGTACTCAACAAACAACAGTGTCAAGCGGTGGGTTGAGGTGTGGGGCACCTCGTTTTAATGTTCATTTACATATTGTTTGGCTGGAGGGATGATTAAGCTAAGAATCACCCTTGTTTATATTCCATCAGTGAACTTTGTGTAAACAAATTTAACCCACAAAATTGAAAACAAGTTTGTACATTCACTTTGTGAGTAAAATCAAAGCAGTTTCAAAGTCATACCTTGAGTTTATTACACTTTTATAACCACTTTGCATTAAAGAAAATATAGTTAAAACTGATACAATTGAGGACAAATGGCAAGTTCATTGGTATAATGAAATATGCCGTTAGAATGATTAAAACATGTTTACACAGAACAAAAGAGAGCTCATTGAAATGTTTTAAGATATAAAAATAAAAGTCATTTAAAAGTTTATTTTTGTTTTTTGGTGGCAGCTTATGTAATGTCATCCGAACACCAGTCACATGCACTAAACACCTGTAGATGTGTGACATCTCTTTCTCAAATACCTAAAAATATACATCCCACTGTTTTTTCAGTATTTTTGATAATGTTACTAAACTGAAAACTTGAGTTTAATTTCAGTATTTTTGATAATGTTACTAATAAGTTAAAACACTTGAAGTGTATTGAAATGAATTCATTATTTTTTCAGTATTTTTGATAATGTTACTAATAAGTTAAAACACTTGAAGTGTATTGAAATGAATTGTTTAAAACATGTTTCTAGCATTGTTCATTAAAGTGGTTTAAGGTATAGAAACTGTAATTAAAGTGAATTTGTCATTGCTTTTTTATGTAAGCATAACTGTGACCAATCTTTAATTCACCAGTCAGCATGATTGCAACACTATTCAAACACCTGTAGCTGTGATATCTTTTTCTCAAATATATATGCAGTGATGTTTTAAACATGCATTACAGAGTGAAAGCTTTCATTGGCTTTGCCTTTTATATCTCATGCACTTGTTTGTGTTTTGCTAAAGTTATTTTTTGTTGCTTTGTGCATTGAAAATAATCAAAAAATGAGATATTTCACTTTGGCTGGATTCATTGGATGTGTGTGTAAAGATGGCTTTCTAACAGTGATTGATAAAGAGCAGGTTGCGACGAGCTCTTGTTTGGTGGTTGTGCTCCATCATGGCCTTCTACTTCCACTGCCTCGAGCTACATAATAAGGAAATGGAAGTGAGATCGTCACGAGACAGTGCTTTTGTTATTGACATTGCATGTTGAAACGCATATTGTGATGTGTGAGACGGTTTAGTTTTTCAGCATTGGCTTTGGTTTTGCTTCTGAGGATCTTTACAAGGGTTTGACTGATTAAAGCTCATTTGTTTTCATGTCAAGTGTTAAACTGTGCACTATAAGAATTGAGAAATGAGCTTAAAATATTTCTTAGAAATATTTCTGGTTCTTGTTCCATTTCAGATGCAGTTGTATTTTGTTGAGCATGTCATTTTTTGACACCTCATCATGAGTTATTTCAAACATTTCTCTGCTTTGAGAGATTCTGAGAGATGTAGATGTTGTGGGACGTTTTAAACAAACGTTGCAGCGGTTTAATTTTCATGTGTTCTCTGAAAAGGAGTCTTGCATGCTTGATTCAGTGTGTGAGTTTTGAGAGAGAGAGAAAGCGAGCATGTGCATCAAGGGGGGTTTCTCCTCTGAAAACATCCCACAATTCCATGCTCCTCGGTGGGTAACAGGCTGATTATCATGAGAAAGCACATCAGAGGGGTTAATAGGTAGGACAGGCTTTGGAGAGCACAAACGCTACTTAATACCCAGTGTAGAATGGGGATCAGCCCTCATCTGAGTCCTTATATCCTCCACTTATAGCATTGAGGAGTGTACAGAGACGATGCTGTGCCTGAGATATGTGCCGAGTTACATTAAAATAGCTATTTATTTTGCATTATGATTTAAGTGTTCTGGCACAGTACTATGGGCTTGTGGTTCAGCCGATGAGTTTGTTTGTATTTGCAGTCGTGAGCATATTATATGTGTTTCTGTTGTGTCTAAATCCATGTCTGAAATGGGCACTGGGGAGTGTTTATGTGGGCAGAATGAACAGTAGCTGAACTGGTCACTAAGTCGCACCATAAAAAAGGGAGGAGAGAAAAAGAGAGATAAAATCAGGCCAAGTTCACAAGGGCATTATAACTCCTCCAAGCGCCTTAACACTAGATTTGATTCTTATCAAAAAATGATTCGTGTCAGAACTGACAGAAACATGAAAAATCGTTCGTTCAGGATTCAGATTTGGAACGCCTGAATGATTGTAGAAATAGAATTTCGCAACAAACATTATTAATTGCAATCAATTAAAAACAGTGTATTGCATGTTAAATGTGTATTACAGATAGGGCTGCACAATTAATCAAATTTCTAATAGCGATTACAATTATGGATGGCATAATTACGTAATAGTTCAAATCGGCAATTAATCGTTCAAAGTTCACTTATGTTCTCTTAAGGGTTTTTCCATTGTGTTAGTTTAGTATAACATTATAATACCATTCATATTTTTTTGTACTTTTTTATAATTTGAAGAAGAAACCAATTTGATGTATATTTGACATTTCAGGCTTAATACTATAGAAAAGCACTAACTTTGAGTGTTTACAGCTTGTTTATTTTGATATAAAATTACAGCATGCAGTTGAATTAAACAATGGTAAACATCATTCAATGTAAATTGTGATAATCATAATTAATAATTGCAATTTCAAGGGAATAATTGACAATTATGATTTTTGTCATAATCGTGCAGCCCTAATTACAGATATTAATTAGCATAGAAAGTCGTAGAAATGAACTCCAAATACGCTGTGCAATTTTACTGTGTTTAAAAACCTTTTTGTTTATTAATAAATGTTAAGAGTTGTTATTTATTGTTGTCAAAATGGTTTTGTATTAAAGTACTTTTAAAGTTCTTTTTTTTTCACATAGAATATGGTCAACTTAGCAGAGATGGTAATGTTATAGTTACATTTTTATGAATTTGTCATCAAACAACCAAAACATTTAGATTGATAATAATAATGTGTAAAATAATAATATATTGATGATGAGCCATTGACAAATATTGTACTCTTACCCAAAGATTTTGATCTTGGGATATTAAATGTGTTGATTTAAATGAAAACATTCTCAGAAACTGATTCGAATCTGTTTGGATTGTACTGTAAAAAAATGTTTTGAGATAACCTGAAAATTGGTTTCATGTGGTAACATGTAAATTAACCAGTTTTATTCTAGACAAAAATATAAAAAAAGTATGAAAATAGTTTTAATACAATAAAATTATTTAAAAAACAAACTATTTTAGATTTAGAAGATAGAAGTCTGCTAGCTTCTTAAAGTAAATAAAGTTGTGTTTTTCTGTTTTTACAGTGTGGAACGTCATAAATCTAACCATTTATTAGTCAGAAACTACTTATTTAATGCTTTGTTCCTAACAGTTTATTATCCTTAAACTTTTACTAAAGTATTTCTTTTTAGCTCCCTCATCAATCAGCATTTGATATAATATAGAACAAAGGAAAAAGATAAAACTGAATCAAACGAAAATATATATTTTGATCCAAATAATGTTTTCAGGGTCTAAACCGAATGTTAGAGTACAGAACAGCATTCAGAATGTGTATGAAACAACAATTTCAGCAACCGCAAATCCAAGCTCATTAATTGCAGGCGATAGCATCATCAAGCGAACCGAACAATGAGTAATAGAAAAGTAACCCACACATAATGTGTAAATACACGCTAATGTTCTTGACACCTTTGCAAAACAAGTCCAAACACAAAGTACACATGCCACACACACCGCAACCAAGTCACACACGCACAAGAGAAGAGTTTTTTTTTTCTTTGCTGGCACACATTCTGACTGCACTTGCAGTATGCAGCGCCTTTAGATAGTAAGAAGACGCTAGATGTTTGAAATGCATAGCGCCACTGTACATGAGTAAAGCTGTGCTTTTGAAAGCAGCCAGCCAGGTGTGGCTTTTCAAGGCTCGAGTCTATCCATCACTGAACACCACTTATGCTGCAACCCCTCCTTCTCTTCCTTCAGATCCCCCTCGTCCATTTTTCCACCCCAAAGATGGGTCTTCTTCCCCTCCGAGCTACTGTCTCTCTGCTATCTTTGTTGTGAATTTATTGTCTTGCTTCAGGAAATGTGCTGTACTGTAACTGTGCAGTACATTTGTAATGTCTTTTTTAATGTGATCACCTCACTGTTAAGAAACATGTTCTAAATTATATTGGAAGCTCACTAGAAATTATAGAAATGATCCCACACTGTAACGGTCACCTGCATTTGTTACATTAAGCAGCTATTTCTATCTAACCCTCAAACTGTAATAATTAGATTTAGATAAGTTATACTGAATTTTGAATTGGTTAAAATTAAATCATTGATGTATTAGGTTTTCTGTTGCATCTTTCAGGTGACAGGCACAGAGTTTAATCCAAAAATAAAAAAAAAGTCAAAAAGTTTACATGAGTATTTGAAATAGTAATAGAAGTACAACCATAAAAATGTGAGATTCGAGCATTCGTTTATTCAAAGCAACATCATCCAACAGCGACACCAGGAAGGTTCAGAGGAGGGCAGCGTCTTTTGAGCTTGTTGTGTTTTCACTGAGGAGGAAATAGTGAATTACAGCCGTAAAAGTCACTTGACGAGAGGCGGTACTTCTGTGTGGCTGTGATTGGCTGATCACACTGTTAATTAGATAATGCACACCTATTGTGTGCACTAATGTTCGTGGCTGGTTGATTCATGAATGACAGCTCAATACTGTCACACAATACTTTTTACCAACATCTCAAATGGCAAATACAGCTGAGCAATATGAACTGTAATATGAGTATAAAAATGCGTATTCGTCAGTGAGGGCACGGATTGTGACTGTATGAGAAAACAAACAATCAAAAACAGTCATATGGAAAGGATGTGAAATAAGATAAACTTTATGAACCTCAAACGGTTACCACAGCGCTCACAGACACACAGTCATGTACGGAGAATCCAAAAGACCTTGAGCGTGATTAGATGACTCAGTCACGGAGAGGAAAAAGAAAGCTGCGTGACGAGGGAGAGAGTCACAGAAAACATTTATCATTCATGTCGTCGTTTGAGTTTTGTGTCCCACACATATTAAAGGCACCGGCAATGAAGAAAAAGCAATGTTTTGCTTTAGAGAGAGGGTTTGTGTAGTTGTGTATTAATGTATACTTTGGACTGTGTGGAAGTGTTGGTCAGAAGTAGTTATCCAGTGAGGTGTCAGGTGTTTTTATGGGTTCCTCCGTTCACCGGTTGATAATGCAAGTAAAGAAGGAAAATTAAAGTTGTGTATGTTATGATTTGATTCATAATCATATAATGAAATATAATGGCAATTAAACAAACATTTACAAAAACAAGCTGGTATGCGACACCTCAACTTGTATTCTTTCTTAATTTTCTTAACTATAATTACCTATAAATATTAAGTTAACTATCAACTGAGCTACACAGAATAAGGAATAAAAAACAACAATTAATTATTTACACAGAAAATGGTCACATTTTAGATTGGGGAGCAATTAACTAACTATTGCCTCATTAAACTCCTAATTCGCTGCTTATTAATAGTTGGTATAGTTTTTAAGCTTTGGTATTGTAGGATTAAGGGATCTAAAATATGGTCATGCAGAATATGGCATTAATATGTGCTTTATAAGTACTAATAAACAGCCAAAATGCTAGTAATATGCATGAGAATTGGTCCCTAAACGAAAGTGTTACCGAAAGAATTTATAAAATGAAGAAGCTTCAGTTGCTTAAGAGTTTACTTTTAATACTTAATATATTTTGTATTGTTTATATTTATATTATGTTTTAATATATATATATATATATATTATATATATATATATATATATCATTATATTAAATATACTCCCATTAACTCATTCAACAGCACAAATAAAATAATTCAAATTAATTAATTCTATAGTTTTTATATATTATATATAATCAGTTATACATCAAAAATCAAATTTCTTTTTGTTATTTAATTTAAACAACATCATCTTTTATAGATCTAAAATGATTTTTGTTGTTGTTGTTGTTTTTGTTGTTTAAACAAGGCTTTTATCTAAGAGATGCCAAAAATCTTATTTTTCTTAACTTAATTGAAGTATAATTTTCATCAAATTAGTGTATATAAAAGGTGATACATTTATTTAATGTCTTGAGATCATAGACACTCGTGATGCAACTGCAGTCTTTCATTTAGTCTAAAGGGACAATTTCTGGCAAATGTTTTCTTATTCCTCCAACCCTCCTTCATTTTGTGAAACTCTATAAATTGGCTTTATGGTTTTGTGTCAGGCCCCACAGCTCTTCATTAATGTGTGTTTGCGCATTGGTGTTTTTTACCCCAAGGAGCTATTTAAATCTGAAGATGAAAATATGATCTATTAAAATCAGAATAATAAATTGTTTGTGTCAGGCAGCGTAGTTTGTGTTTGAATAGGAGCTATTTAAATCTGAAGATGAATTTCTGGTGTTTTAATGTGAGTTTGATGGAGAAATGTTTCCTGGCAGCACATGAGAGCGAGGTGCTTGCCGTCTCATTGTGTGCGGTCAGGTGTGTGGTCCAGCGAATCCATTGTTACGTTTTCAGCTGCAACCGGGAGAAGAATCGCTAGAAACTCTTGATTCAATTTATGAGTGGAGGAGGAAAGAAAAATAATGAAATGAAAGGAATCATGTATCATGATGTGACTACTTTATGTTTATGCATAGTTCTAATGCTCCTTCACTATCTCTGTTACACTTAAACAGACATAATTAGCAAATAAATTAAGTCTGTTCATAGATCCACGCTTCACTTTTTTCACTTCTCTCTCTTATGTAATTTCTACATTATTACCATAATTTGTTTTCATAAAAATGAGCAAAAATGACAAGCACAGTAAATACAGTATATCTAAAATCATATAAAATCAGTATATCATTAAAATGTAGTGATAGGAAGAAATAAGGTACCAGACAGTAATGGTAATTAAAATAGAAACAACTAAACTGTACAGAGGTATTTAGGTTGCTTAAAATATGTTTGATAAGATCTAAATTAACTTGATTTAAGTCAGAAATGACTATGACTGACTCAGCCTGACTGAACTCATTTTTATACATCAGATCTGGCAGAAATGACTCCTTAATGTAACTACTGCACATTTTCCAAAATGCATTAATGTAAAAAAATAAATAAAATAAAATTAAAAAAAGTATGATAATGCAATAAAATAATAAAAAATTAATCATTAATATTTAATATGAAAAGTAATTTTTTAGGGTCGGGACAGGTAGAAATAGAATGTACTACTACTAATAATAATGTAATAAAAAGATACAAATTGCACTCATCAATAACTTGAATGTCATGACTCATGATCAACAGTATTCATTAAATATATAATGTAATATGATTCAAAGTAGTAGAAATCGCTCAGGGTAACAACTGCATGTTGTAAAATAAAAAATGTAATTAAATAAAAAATACAATACACACTCAACAACACCTGTTGAATGCATCGCTCAACGACTGCACATTTTCAAGACTGCATAAGATAAAATAAAAACTGTTATAATAAAATATAACTTAAAATGCACTGTTTTAATTTTTGAATGTATTTTCGGAAAGGTTGCAGCTCAAATATGAGGTTTTCTGTAGCAGATGCTCCACAGTAATACTCTCATTGATGCTTTTCCAGCAATCTTAAAAAATATGTGGTCTGTCCCTCTCTTTCCTCCATGTATTCTCAGGCTAACCACAGCTCACTCCAGTGGCAACATCGCAAAATTGTAGATGCTGATTTCCTCTCAAAGGGATAGAGAGAGAGAGAAGAGGAGAAAAGGAGAGAACAAAGGGAAAGAAATGAAAAAGAGAGCGAGAGAGAAGCTCTGGTGTTAACAAATGACCTCTGTTACTTGCTTTCTTCCTCTCTTTCGCTCTCCCTCTCTCTTCCTCACAAAGTCCAGAACAACAACAACAGGAGGAGAGAGAGAGAGAGAGAGAGAGAGAGAGAGAGAGAGAGAGAGAGAGAGAGAGAGAGAGAGAGGACTGTGGGTCTCTTTCTGTGTGCCCTCCAGTGGCAGCATAAAGTTTTCAGTTTGATTGAAGGGCCCTTTTCTCTGCTGTGTGGTGTGAAAGCTGTCCTAATTGAATGATAAAGTGGCCCGAGATGGAGTCCAGTGAATAGGCAACAATACACAGCCTGTGTGTGGTAGAGGGGTTTTTTTGGTTCTCGTCCAGGCCGTTCTCTCTCTCTCTCTCTCTCTCTCTCTCGCCCCGCTGTGAGTGGGGGTCCCATTATCGAGCGCTCTGCTAGATTCGGTCACATGACTCCTCCCCTGCCGAAGACCGGCCAATCAGACAGCAGCAGGGATATTTCTCAGCGACCATGTGGTTGAATGCCCTCATTTAGCGAGCAGCTGACTCACAGCACATGTCTTTCTCTATCACACACTTCGCCTGCCGGACGCTGGCGAGAGAGAAAATTCCATGTCCGTTCATTTTGAGCATACGCCGTTAACTGTCCAGACTGGCTCTGCAGGTCTAACTGTAGTGGGACTGTACTTGTACTCTCTTCTGTTTAATCAGAGGCAGATGATGTTCATCTTTTGATTCAATTGCTACTAATAAAGATGTGATTATTGTTTAGTTCACTAGTGGGTCACTAGCTGATTTTAGATGGTAATGCTTTATAATTCATCAGTGTTACACCTATTATGTGTTACGAGATCTTTAATTTTTATGTTTAGTACAAAACTGCATTGAATGAACATCAGTGTCATGTAGACAGCACGCAGATGTTCTGCTCTAACTGTAGCTGAGTTATTTTATATAAAGTGGCTTGATTTAATTTATTTATAGACTTTTAAATCACAGGTTTGGAACAAGATGTTTTTGACGTGTTAAAGTGATAGTGAAATGACATACAGCCAAGTATGGGGACCCATACTGAGAATTCGTGCTCTGCATTTAACCCATCCAAAGTGCAAACACACAGAAGTGAACACACACACACACACACACAGCAGTGAACACACACACCGTGAACACACACCCGGAGCAGCGGGCAGACATTTATGCTGCGGCGCCCGGGGAGCAGTTGGGGGTTCGGTGCCTTGCTCAAGGGCACCTCAGTCCTGGTGTTGCTGGCCCGAGACTCGAACCCACAACCTTAGGGTTAGGAGTCAAACTCTTTAACCACTAGGCCACAGTTTTCCCTTAAATTACATTATGAATGTTATGAATTACATTATGAATGTAATTTCCCCCAAAATTAAACAGCATAGTGTTATTCAAGATGAACTCAAAAGGCAGTATGCTAAAATAAAAATAAAAAATAACACAAAAGAGCATTTGTATTACAAATGTGCCTCTAAGAAAAAGTCCACTCTTAAGTTTCTGTTTGTCATCGTTTAAAAGGAAGTGGTTTGTAATGTCTCTTGAAATTGTTTGTAAATTCACTAAGTTTTTTGACCCAGCTTGGTTCAGTTTGTACTGCCAAAATAAATGTAGAGATAAATAATTGTTTATTTACATGAACAGTGTCTTCATGAATGTTACAGTAACTGTGTGCTGAGCGTTGAGCTCTTTTAGCGTACAAAGCTGACTTGTTTCTCAGAAACACAATCTGAGATTTTTTGTTTTCAATTAACAAGTACATGAGATTAATGTCAATTGTTATGTTTTCCCCTTAAGTCACAGACAAATATACCTAGACTTTTTTGGTATAAAATGAATGTGTGATAATACGCAATAAGATAAATAAGACTGAGAAAAAAATACCTTTATTCAGCAAAGATGCAGAAATCTGATCAAAACAGACAAGGACGTTTTAAAGGTTACAATTTTGTTACTCTATAAATAAATAAATATATATATATATATATATATATATATATATATATATATATATATATATATATATATATATAATTTTTTGTTTCTTTCTCAAATAAGTGCTTAACTAAACCAGAAGATTCAACAGGAGAGGAAGAGATAAAGACAAGGAGCTTGAATTTATTTAAAATTGTAATTTCTTTTTTTTTTTTTTGTATTTTACAAGATTACTGTTTTTGATTAAACAAATGCAGCTTTGTTGAGTATAAACAACTTCTTTCAAAAATATTATTAAAAAGTCTTATACTGACCTAAAACTTGTGACCAGTAGTTAATGTATATATACTTTTAGAAAGATTTCACAGCAATACTACAAAATAAATAAATAATTTTCAAGTGAGAAATGACTCCACTGCATGGGTGTCATCACCAGGTTTGTTTTTTTGAAATGCTGAGTAATTGTGCCTGGACTCTTTTAGAATGATGGGAAATAATGGGTTAAACCAATTCAGATCCATAATCAAAACAAGGGTTTTTTCCAGAGTTGAGTTGGTCAGTTTCCCTTTGAGTTGTTCTCTGTCTAAAGCAGTTCCTCTGCTCTGTTTCTTCATCTTGTATTGGTTCACAACACGCCTTTAAAAACCTTTTCTTCTGTTTAGTCTTCTGGTTTATTTTTCAGTGTATTTCAGAGGCATCACATTCTTGACATTAACACACCATTAACTACGACTTTTGGCTCAGTAAACTCCTAATTTGTTGCTTGTTAATAGTTAGTAAGGTAGTTGTTAAGTTTGGGTATTGGGTAGGATTAGGGATGATGAATATGGTCATGCAGAATATGTGCTTTAAGTACTAATAAACAGCCAATATGTTAATAATAGGCATGCAAATAATAATCAACTAGTTAACAGTCAGAATCGGTCCCTATACTAAAGTGTTCCCCTTGAGGCTTTTGCGTGTGTCCATAGGTTCATCTTATTCATTGCAGTTTCTTCACTATTTTTTCCACAGTTAATTTTCATCCAAATATCCAGTCTGTTTGTATCATCAAGTTTCAGAATTTATCATGCACATTTCTTGACTCTACTCAACTTCCTTAGTGTACTCTTGTTGAACTTCCTCTGCTGTTTGTGCCACTGGTGTTGCAGATCCTTCCTCTCATTCAGCTGTTGTCCACCTTGAGTTTAAATATCTGCTGTGGGATGTGGAAAGTCAATCTCATCATCAGTTTCAGGCATTTGTGCCTGCTCAGCTTCATCAGCCATTACAGTAGTCTGAGTTTACTGTTGCTTTTCAACACTCTGCACTATAAGAGAAACGCTCTGACCCTTTATATAAACCACTTTTAGCCCCGGCTCCTGCTTCGCTATAAACTTGTTGCTGTCTTGCAGGTTTCCTCACATAGATCTTTTTTTATATATACAATAACTATTCATAATGGCCAACGTGGTTGTGCGCCATTCAGAATTGAATTTAGCATGCAGTTAAATTCCATTTCAGTTTTAAAGGAATAGTTCACACAAAAATGAAAACTTGCTGAAAGATTACTCAAACTGAGGGTGTTTCTTCATCAGAACAGATTTAGAGAAATGGAGCATTTCATCACTTGCTCTCCAATAGATCCACTGCAGTGAATGGGTGCCATCAGAATGAGAGTCCAAACAGCTGAGAAAAAGTGAAAGTAAAAGTGACGTGACATACAGCCAAGTATGGTGACCCATACTCATAAATTGTGCTCTACATTTAACCCATCCAAAGTGCACACACACAGCAGTGAACACACACACACCATGAACACACACCCGGAGCAGTGGGCAGTCATTTATG
Organism: Cyprinus carpio; assembly: GCF_018340385.1. NCBI lineage: Eukaryota > Metazoa > Chordata > Actinopteri > Cypriniformes > Cyprinidae > Cyprinus > Cyprinus carpio. The sequence goes on along the minus strand of NC_056619.1, from coordinate 10,921,577 downwards.
CTGCGGCGCCCGGGGAGCAGTTGGGGTTCAGTGTCTTGCTCAAGGGCACCTCAGTCATGGTATTGCCGGCCCGAGACTCGAACCCACAACCTTAGGGTTAGGAGTCAAACTCTCCAACCATTAGGCCATCACAAAAAAAAAAACATCACAAAAAACATTACAAAAATCAACACTCCTGTCCATCAGTTAATGTCTTGTAAGAAATATTACCATAAAGACGTTTTAACTTTAAACTGTCGTCTCTGCCCAAAATACAAGTCCATAACCCATAATAACACTTTCAACAGTGAAAAATCCATTCCCTGTTGTCAAAATTCGTCAACATATTTGTTTAGAACAGTTTTAGACGTGAACGGTGCTTGATCTGTGTATATTTCTCCCTGCTTGAGATGAAATTACCTTTCCACCGGAGAAAGCAATATTTAAAGATGTTAAAAATGTCTTAATGATGGATTGGTTTATTACAAACATGCAGCTTTTGAATTATTGTGATGTTTTTATTAGCTCTTTGGACTCATTCTGACGGCACCCATTCACTTGGTGAGCAAGTGATGTAATGGTACATTTCTCCAAATCTGTTCCAATGCAGAAACAAACTCATTTACATATTGGATGGCCTGAGAGTGAGTACAGTTTCAGCAAATTTTCATTTTTGGATGAAACTATTCCTTTATTATATTTAAATAAAAGTAGTGAATGAAGTAGGATCAAATTGAATTAATTATTTTTTTTAAATGCATATGACTCTTTTTAGTCATAACTAGAAAATAACAGTCTGTCAAGTCTTTCCTAGGATGCATTACTTGTGTTGAATTTTTTTTTAGTTTTTGTGTGGAATACTAATTTAAAAACTGGCATATTTGAGCATATTTTCACACTGATAATCTGGAAGTAAAGCTGTAAATATGCTTGTAAAGAATGTGAAGTTGGTGACGGTCACGGACACGGAAGTTTACAGAGGATCATCTCCTCCTCTTCTGTTCCTGGTGCGGTGCCAGGTCTACGCAGCCTTGCATCCATGTGCAACAGGTATGAATAAACATAGAAGTAGTCCTATATAAACCTCCAGCTATAACCTGCAAATCCTTGGAAGGACACGAGGTCCTTGATGTTTCTGGGTCACGGCCAGGTAGTAAGGGTGGAAATCTTTTCAGGACCTGTCTCCACTCCATTCCTCAAAACCACATGGCCGAGATATTTGACTAATGTCCAAAAGTATGGCATGTCTCAGAGGACAGTTACATTCTTTCAGTGTACTGAATCCTCAAAACAAGCAATTCTATATTCCTAGACAAACATGGCATTGGCAGAGGAGACATTCATGCTGTTCAGCTCGACATCACATTCTGGAAGCTGCTAGACTCATCACAAAGGCAGATTTAATGTGGGTTGTTTTCACTAGATGTACCTTCACTACTTTTATCTACATCTATGAAATGGAAGCATTGACTGTGGCGAGGGACTTTCCTCAAAGCTACATAACCATTTAAGCCTTTTATTATCTGATTCTTTGATTGAACATCTGAAAATCTACACCTTGCCAGTTTGCGTCACTCTTGTTATTTACGACTGTAGTGGGAGATGTCAAGGGGCTTTCATCTGGAGCTTCTTTAGGGTCGAATGCGTAATTATATGTCACTAATGTGTCACATAATATTTCTTTAGGTTGAGGCACAATCTGACCACCTGCACTTTCCATTTCTAGTTGAGAAGTAGCTGACACTTGACCCTCATCAAATAGCTTTGACACTTTAGTAAGTTGAGTGCAAGTGCATTTGCACCATAATTTGTGATAAAGCTGTGCGATCAGCCCATCGCTGGGTGATAAGAGTTTGGCCATTACAGTTTGTTCTCACTTTTTTTGTGAACAGCTTTACTCATTGTCATGTGCTACAGATTGTGTGTCCTCTAGAACACGGTGCTCTTTATGTACGCTCCTTTTTTCATCTCACTTTCAGGTTTTGTGTACAAAGTCTTGTCAGGTGCCAGCTTCAGTACAGTACACAACAAACACTATTAGGTTAAACATAGACATCGGTTGAAATGAACAGAAGACCTACTAAACAGATACAGATGTTCCGTCACAGATCGAGCTGTTAGTGTCAAAAAAAAAAAATGTGATAGGTTGTTAAATGATTTCACATGAAGATTTAAATAAACTCTACAGCAGGGTTCCCAAACTTTTCCATTCCATGACCCACCCAGACAAGTATAATCTATTTCATTACAAACCAAAATATTTGAGATCAAAAACAATTGATCTGGGAGGTTAACACATGTCCCTCCCTCCTAGCTATGGCTCAGGTCTCTCTTTCGGTGTGAGTTTGTGGATTTTTTGTGCAGTGTTTTCGTCTGTTGTTTGCCAGACAGAAATCATGAAGTTAAATCACATCTCTTCTCAACAGGGCATGTGATTTGAAGTATTGCTCATGCCCACACCACAAATCTTGCAACCTCATGAAGTTGGTTCAGTGAATCTCTAGAGTGTGTAAAACTGTTATTGAAGCACATAGTGGCCAAAAGATAAAAATATATTTTTAGATTTAAAATGTTATGAGAGTGTGTGTGTAGCCTATGTGTGGTCTTGGTATTCCCTACTTTATGGGGGCTTTTTCTTGGTGCAGAAAGTTTTGTGTGGGGGTAAGGTTAAGGTAATGGGATAGAAAATACAGTTTGTACAGTATAAAAACATATAATACATAACATTTCTATGGAATGTCCCCATAAAGCATGGAAAGCATCAGTGTGTGTGTAGGTTAATGTTGAATTGAGCAGGACTGAGGCAGCAGTCTGTTAACTATTTCACCGTTCATGTGAAACCCAAACCCTTTCAGCACATAGCGATCAAGCCACACACACACACAAACACATGTGCAGACTAACAGAGAGAGACATTCTCACCCTCTGTGCCCCGTTACACTCTATTGCGCACACACACACACTTTTACGTCGTTAAGTTTGTCCTGATTGTGTCTTTCTACTAGAGACTGATGTTTTTGACTAAAACGATAGCCTACAGATTATTTTAATGTTCATGTGTCTGATAATCATTATGCAAATCTGATTTTAAATGATTGATTTGTTTTTGCTTTGTGACACAATAATTCAATTATCCTTATGCTACAACAAAAATATTTAAATATTTTAATAATAATAACAAAATAATTATAATGCATGTTCTAATAACAAAAATAATGCTTATTATTATTATTATTATTAAAATGTAAAATCAAATATTTAATAATTAAATTATCCTTATGCTACAACATAAGGATAATAATAATTAAATTAATAATAATAATAATAAATAGTTAAATTATCATTATGCTACAGCAAAAATATTATATATAAAAATATATTTATTTTTGAAATCATAAAAAACAAAAATAATTAAAATGCATGTTTTTCTTATGAATGATTACAACAAAAAAATCAAAAAAATAAAATTAAAAATATCAACATCAATACAAAAAAAAAAATATAATAATACAACGAATGATTACAATAACAAAATTAATGTGTGTTTATTATTATTATCATCATCATTATATAAATAGAAATTTATTTTACAATTTTAAAATATTTTAATATCTATATTATTATTTAATTTATAATTTTATATAATTCTTAACAATGATTGTTATTATTATTTATTGTTATATACATTTAATACATGTACATATATTTTTTATATTTCCGTAATGATAACAATATTAACAATAATTCATATTTGCTATTATTATTATCATCATCCTTATATAAATAGAAATATATTTTACATTTTTTTAAATATTTTAATATCCATATTATTATGTAATTTATAATTGTATATTATTCTTAATAAGGATTGTTATTCTTATTTATTGTAATACACAACTATTATACATTTAATATACATTTAATGCATGTACATATATTTTTATTTTTCACATTTCATTATTTCCATTTTTATTCTAATAAGAAATTCTACTTAACAGTTTTAAGTATCAAAAGTTCCTTCTTTTTGATGTCTTTGTGCATGGAAAATAATTTATCTGCATGCTCACATACACAGCAGCTCAGCGTTTGTGGTGTTGATTGGTGGGTGTAGGTAGTGGGCTGGAAGACCACCCCGGGTTAGACGGCCATTGAAGGGAGAACAAGTGTTTTTAGCTCCGGGGAAGGAGAGAATAGAGGAAGAGAGAGCAGCGTCTTAATGAATAACTGCTCTGCCTCGGTGTCTTTCACCTCACGGCCTACGGGGAGTCCTCCCCCCGATGCACACACATCGCTCTCTTTCTCTCCACGGCCCTTTCTTCTTTCTCTTTATCCTCATGCAGGATTTTCATCGCACATCAGTACGGCGAACTCGTGCACCAGAGCTTTGTTGCCTACATCAATACACACGTCTTTATGTGTGTGTGTGTGTGTGTGTGTGTGTGTGTGTGTGTGAACGAGGAGGGGAGCTGTAATGCATAGCTGATCTCAATCTGCCATCAGAGAAGCTGCGAGAGATTGCTTATGGAAGGGCCCCACCTCACTGCATCAAAATTCACGCTTGTTCTTCTCTGATAAGTCATCAGATATCTACACTGATGCTTCTGGTGCAGACCCTGGAGCTCAGTTTTACATGCATAGAACAGAACATGTGTCTGCTGAGATCTCCAAAAACAATTTAGGCTACTTGGAGACAAAGAGTGATATATGGCCATAGAAATTTGTTGATGTGCTGACAGGGCTGTATTTAATTTTGAGTGTGATTTCTTTTGTGGTTTTGTTGTGAATACGAGTTTGCAGTTTGTATCGTATGTGGTGATACAACAAATATCTTCTGTTTCTACTTTGTTGTCCTTGTGAGCTCTATCCAAAAACAAACATTGTTGTCCGATTCATGAACATATGACTTCTTTGAGCTGCTTCTAACAATCAGAGTGATTCCTGAATCAACATGTGACTTATTTACTGAACTGCATCTCGAACAGAAGAGCTTGGGAAAACTGTGGAGCAAAGTTATTATAGTTAACTGAAACTAAAACTATAAAAACCATGAACACATTTTAAACTAAACATATTATAAAATATAAAAACTAAATTTCATTTATTTGCCAAGACAACATTACTCATTCTAAATGTACTTAATGTACTAAAATAACTAAAACTGAAATAAAAATGAGTAAAAACTATAGACCTATTTGAAAAAACTAATAAAGCTGATAAAATTACTAATACTGAAAAAAGTAAAAATATATAGACATATTTAAAAACCAACAAACAAAAAACTACTAAAACTGAAATATATATATATATATATATATATATAGAATATATATATATATATATTATATATATATATATATATATATATATATATATATATATATATATTTCAGTTTTAGTAATTTTTTGTTATACAACAAACTGTTACAACTAAAAAAAAAATAGTAAACTAAACTGTTTTAAAAAACTAATAAAATGACAAAAACATGCCATAGAAGTACTCAAACTAAAATTAAATTAAAACGATATAAACATACAATATACAGTGCTGTTCAAAAGTTTGGGATCAATAAGATTTTTAATGTGTTTTTAAAGGGGTCATATGATGTTGCTCAAAATAACATTTTATAATAAAATGACAAAAACACCATATCATTACTAAAACTTTAAAAGTGAAAATAAAATTGGAAAATATAATTAGAAAAAAATCTAAATATTAATACAAACTATAATAATATCTCAATGATATTAAAATAACACTGCTGTGAAAATGCTCACCAGCTGTTTCGAAAGCTTAATTACTTGAATTAAAAAATAAAAACAATTAAATAATAAATAAGTTTATCAAGTTTAAAATGTGTTTTGATATGTAGTTATTGACTGAAGTAATAAAATATCATAATACAAAATATTAAAATTGCATTGAAATATTGCTTACATGAATTTGGTCTTGTCTGTATTTTCAGCATTTCAGATAACAGTACAGTATGTGACTCTGATATTCAATCTGACTGACTTTAATCTGAACCTATGCTTCAGTGTGAAGCAGCCTCTCAAAAGAGATGTTGTTTGGGTTATGAATGAGCAGATTTCTGTGTCTATGTCACTGTCCCACAAACACACGGCTGTCATTTCTCTGACGGAGCGTCCAGCGGTGAGATGCAGAAATTGATCGTGTTTCGAAAGAAATGTGAGGAATGTGTTCTGCTCCGCAACCATTTTCACTGCCTGTTTATGCAGGAATGTTATTTTTTTACAACTTTCGCTCTCCCCTCCTCCTCGTCTCTCCTTAACTGCACATCCTTCTAAATCCAGACAGGAAAGAAGGGAGAGGTGAGCTCTCCTGCAGTAAACAAAAAAAATGAGCTAACTTTGGAGTTGATTGACAGAAAGACTGAAAGAGAGAGAGGTCTATTGTAAAGTGTTGCTGATATCTGTAAACAAAAGGGTCATGGAAACAATGCCTGTTGTTTTAAGCGGTGCTGACGAAGCTTAACTTAGAGATTGTTTGTTGCTGACCGCGTCTGAAAGAGAACGAAGGGAGAGAAGAAACAGAGCAGATTTTAGTCTTCATATTTTCTCGTCATTAAAATAAAATCTACACTTGTTTGAAACGTAGAGATGTCTAAATAGAAGTTCAGATGTTTCTGTGAGTGAGTAATTACGTTTTATTGTCAGGTTTAACTCATAAAAGTAAAATGTACATTTTAGAGGTGATTAAAGTTTGCAAAGTTTATGATTAAAGGTTTAAGGTTTCAACATCAGGTTATTTCAGTTCTTGTGACGGCATTAATCTAATTTAAATTATAACAATTAATCCTACAATGAAAAAAAAAAATCAAATTAAAATGTAAAAAAAAATTTTAAATAATAAGATCAAAAGATTGGGGATAATAAGATTATTTAATGTTTTTAAAGTCTCTCATGCTCCTATGCATTTGACCAAAAATACAGTAAAAACATCAAAATTGTGAAATGTTATTACAATTTAGAACAATTGCTATCTATCTGAATATATTTAAAAATGTAATTTATTTCTGTGAAGCAAAGCTGCATTTTCAGCATCATTACTCCAGTCTTCAGTGTCCCATGATTCTTCAGAAATGTTTTTGCTGATTTGATGTTCAAGAAATTATCAATGTTGAAAACAGTTGTGCTCAATGAACTTTTTATGAAACATTGTTTCATGATAATTTGATGAACGAAAAGTTCAAAAGAATAGCATTTATTTGAAATAGGATATTTTTTTGTATCATTATAAATTACAGCCACTTTTGATCAATTTAATGCATCCTTTCTGAATAGAAGTCTAGATTTCTTTACCCCAGACTTTTTAATAGTAGGTAATACATTTTATTTTAATTTACTTAACTTTATATTATTTTTTTTATTTTATTTTATTTTATTTATTCAATAAGCCACTAAAAACATATATTCTGGAAACAAAATCATGAGATGCATAAAATGGCTGACGGCAGGACAGGAGCTGCAGGTGTAAACGCTGCCAATTTTAAACTAAAAACTGATCACTTTGATTTCAAAACTGAGTTTTGAATGGCAAAATTCTCCCCATAGAACACAAAAAAATTATTGTTATTGGCTATACTGCTATCCTTTTGTTTCTATCATTACACTGCTGCTGGGAAAAAAAAACATACATCAGCGGTGGACAGACACACAAGTTGTTGTTACTAGTTTTGATTTATGCAGCCAATTCACTTCTTTCAACGTGATATAGAACGACGGAAAAGTGACTCTTCCAGCAAAGCACTTACAATCTATCAAGAGAAGAAAACCATCTCAATCAGTTATTTAGCCATTACTTTTCTTCTGGCGAATGACGTTAATCAAAATCCAGGACCTAATTTTAATAAAGACGACGCACGGCCTTTTCTATTTAACTTAACACAATACAATTTAAAACCAAACTGCGTCCACACAATGAGACAAAGGATTTTCATCTGTTTAAAACAGCAAATCATGAGAAACTTTTATGGGACATTTAAACATCAGAAGCGTTGCCTCAAAAACTGAAAAACTGGAACAGCTACTTACAAATTTAAACTTTGATTTGCTTTGCTTGTCAGAAACGTGGCTAACAGAAACATCACCAAACACTGCATATCTGGTCCCGGGATATAAAGTATTCAGAAAGGACCAAAAATTTGGAAAAGGTGGTGGACTGCTTATATATGTGAAGGACTGCATTAAATGTAAGAAAATTTAATTCAGTATAGAATATAGAATATATTGCTGTAACAATTGTTTTATCTCCATGTATGATATTTACTGTAGTGGGCATGTATATTCCTCCTTCATCAAATAGTATTTTCTATGATCATCTGAGAAATCTTATGAAGGGGTTTGATCCAAATAAAGAATTAATTTTGGTTGGAGACCAAATATAAATATAAATTGGAACGAGAAGTCAAATAGAAAAAAGCTTCAGGAGATAGTAAGTCATCTTGACCTAGTACAGTTAATCAGGGGCCCTACTAGAATCACCTCATCATCTGAAACTCAAATTGATCTAATATTTAGCAACAAGCCAGAAAGAATTACTAAGTCAATAAATTTATTAACAGGGCTATCAGATCATAATCTTATATTAGTGGTAAGAATATTAACAAAACACAGGTTTTTATATCAACAAGAAAAGGAAAATGTGCTAAATATTATACCAAAAAGACTTAAAAACTAACTTGAAGAGGAATTTTAAAAACTAGATTGGAATGAGACTCTGTCTACAGATAATTAAGAAGCTGCCTCTGAATGTTTAATGGTAACAATTAATAAGATCAAGGGTGAATTTAGTAAAAATTTTACTTTTTCTAGAAAGTAGCAGAATTTGCCTTGGTTAAAAGAACAGTTATGGAAGTTAATGAAACAGAGGGACCATGCTTTAAAAATAGCGCTTAAATCAGGGTCAGCTCATGATAGAAGGATATCTCATCACTTACGTAATAAAGTTGTAAAGGAATTGAGAAAAGCGAAAGCAAATTTTTTTATTGATCTTATAAATGATGCAGAGGGGAATAGTAGAGAAGTAGGGGAGAATATCAATAAAGTACGAAAGAAAAGTAATAAAAATTATAAAGCTATTGAATTACAGGTTCATGGAAGTTTAACTCAAGATAAGCATCAAATTGTTAGTGTATTTAATATTTCTTTATAGACTCAATTCAAGATTTAACACATGGATTTGGTGTGAGAAGTAAGGATATTATTTTACCAAATCATGATCTTACTATTTTTAATATTTCTGAAGTATCTGAGTCCTATATAATAAAAATTTTAAGCCAGCCTAAGAGTTCTAAGGCCAAAGATGTTTTTAATTGTGACTCTGTATTTGTTCAAAAGTATGCAAATGTTTTTAGTACACCTACAACTCATTTAGTTAATTTGTCAATAAAACAATGTGTCATTTTCCAAGTGCCTCGAAGTCAGTAGTAATAGCACCTATATTTAAGACTGGTGACCCTGCTAACGTAATTAACTATAGACCTATCAGTATTCTACCAGTTGTTTCTAAAGTAACTGAAAAGGTCATTTGCAATCAGTTAGTAGAGCATTTAAACCTTGGTCATTTTCCATTACATCGTATGCAGTTTGAATTTTTCTACTAATACATTAACATGGATGGAGTCATACTTAAATTTAAGAAAACAATGTACACGAATTAATGATGCATGCTCACCATTTCTTGACTGTAATATTGGAGTCCCACTGGGGTCGATTCTTGGACCAGTTTTGTTCAGTTTATACAGTAATGATCTGCCTACAGTTTGTCCAGAGGTCCAGGTTCAGATGTATGCAGATGATACAGTTGTTTATACTTATGCTAAGACAAAAGATCAAGCTGCTAACAAACTAACTGTGCATTGAAGTCTCAGATTGGCTGTGTCATTCTTGCCTTACTCTGTGGGAATGTTTTTTTCGATCAAGAAAGTTGATGAGCGTTGTCCAGATATTCTAGTTAAAGGAGAGGAAATAAATATTGTTGAACATTTTAAATATTTGGGTATGATTATGGATTCTAACTTAAATTTTATGAAACATATTAAAAAGGTCTCTAAAAGTACTAAGGCAAGTTTGGTGATCTTCAGGAATATTAGGCACCAATTACATGTACCTCTGGCTGCTGCTAAAATCTTGTTGCATACAATGATCCTCCCTCATTTATCTTACTGTGCTACAAGTTGGTCTCATGCAAGTAAAACTATGTTAAAACCATTATATACTATTCATAAATAAGCTGTAAAAACCTTAGCTAAAAAGCCAAGGAGTTATCATCACTGTAATATTATTAAAAATTATAAATTATTGACGTTTGACAATTTTTTATTATTTGCTGATGTGTTTAATGTACTAACTATGATCTTGCACCACCACCTCTTAAACAGTGTGTGACTTTCTGTAAGGACAATATCAGGCAGACTAGGTCATCAGTTAGAGGTGACTGTTCAACTAAAATTAAGAAAACTGTTTTTGGACAAATAGCTTTTTTCAGTTAGAGCAGCAGAAAGATGGAATTTAATACCAGTTTATATTAGAGAGTGTACAACACTTAGTATTTTTAAAACTACGCTTAAAGTATGGCTTAAGGAAAATCTGATATGTGATCATTGACTTGGATTTGTAATTTAATGTAGTATGATGTGATATTGTATGTGTTATATGAATTGTATTGTTTGTCACTTAATATTGTAATTTTGTAACTACATCCTGCCCAGGTACTGCAGATGCAAATTAGCTTTATAGCTAACTCTGGCACAACACTGTTATTGTGCGTTGTCCATGTACAAATAAACTAAATAAATAAATAAAAATGACTGGTATTGTTCACGTTTTTGTTTCTGGTGCAGTTTTACCAAGAAATAAGTAGCAGATCAACTCAAGCATTTGTCACAAATATGCGATGTAAAAAGTAGTTGAAACAAAAATAGTTTTAATAAAAATACCAGCTCTCAGTTCACACACCCAAGTTAATTTTGGACTGCGTCTGTATTACAGTCGTTTTAGGAAGTGCATGAGTGAGAATGCTGAATGAATGGCAGAATGAAAAAAAAAGTGTGATTGAGATATAAAGCAGAGACATTAAAACGTTCAGAGAAATGTTTGAGGGATGCGGTAGGGAGTGGGAAGAGTGCGGGAGAGAGGAAGAGAGTTGGCACGTTGCCGTCTGGCAGGATGCCTGCTGTTCTGGAGCTCTGTGTCACCACCAGGACTCCCTGCCAGAAGGGGTTTCCCCTGACTCACCTCAACTCAAACACACACACACACCATTCACAGTGACATCAAAATCAACCCACATTGTGAACCCCACATACACTAGAGCTACATATAAAACCTGAAATATCTTTAAACTTTTATCTATCTCCACCATACTCTGTCTCTCTGTCCCCAGATCACCTGCTTATTTACATTTATGTGGAAACCAAAAAGCCTCAGTATCTCGTCCCGTCTTAAAGTTGTTTTTTCAGCATTCACGAGGGGAATCCCTGAGGAAATCAGAAAGGCATCTGGCAGCGATATCTTTTAACTCCACACATGCCTTTTCCTGTTATCCAGCTCTTGTAGCTTCTGATAGCTTCCAAAACCAGACTTAAATCAAAACATCCGTTCAACTAAACATCGATTTGTTTGCTCTGTCATTGTTTGGCCGCAAATTAGATCAGGGAGGGAACCCGCTTTAATTGGCCTTTGTTTGTTAAGCCTGTTAATTTTCTTTTACCTTCTTTTTTCTCAGGCGTCGTTAAGTGGGGTCCGTGTGTTGGCCAGATGTCTTCATGCTAAAAGTATATTGAGAGCTTTTTTCAACATGAAGAAAGGATGAATGAAAGGGGATGCAGATAGAGCCGTTTACTCTGTGGTGTTTGTGCACCGAGGGGTCAATGGTTATAAAATCAATGGAGCGGAAATGTTTCTTGCTGACTTTTTAGATTTACGTTGAGACTTTTGAACGTGTTGTTTGTTCTGAATTACAAAACGGACAGTTCCTGTCATGCTAAAGTGCACAATATGTTAACAGCTTTGATGCTAAACACTTCTTACCTACCTACTGTGTATATCACTGTTCCGCAGCCATGAAGCCAATTATTAACTTTGTTAAACCAATTTTTTGGTCATGACCCACTAGTGTGAGATCAGTTTTCTAGCAGAAGGATGGCTGTTTAATAACGTTTCCCTCATAAAATAACATTTTGATTAATTCTTTCATATTTAAATTTTGATATGCATTAACTATTTTAGAAAAACAATAAAGCACTCAAGGCTGTGCTGCTGTGTTGTGAATACAGTCACTCAGTGGCATAGTTTCTAACAAAGCCATTTAACCATGGCTGTTTTTTACAAGAGAACACAACCTTGAATGCAGTATTGCTTTAAAGGGAATCTATTACGCAAAATCCTCTTGTACTAGACATAAATGTGTGTTGGCAGTGTGTGAACACAACCACCGTACAATGATAAAAATCCACCCACTCCTCATTTTTTAATCCCCTTTAAACCAAATCACTCTCACTAGGCCTGCCGTTTTGATTCTCATGCAGTGTGACGTCACACTGCATAAGGCGGGCCCACGGGGGTTGATTGACAACTATGCATTGCTATAGTTTCCACTCTCAGCAGTTGTACACTGTCCTCCATTATATCCGCTCTCGAGCATATGTAACGTCAACAATGTCTCAAAAAAGCGCGAGATTCATTCGGTAGCGCTGTCGCTTGGCTCTGTCCATTGATCCGCGCCAGTGATAGGTCAGCGCAGCGCAAGCTCTGTAACATTGCACTGTTTCGTTCCACTTTCAGCTAAACATACAGCTAAACACCGGTTCTCTTGCTCTCAGTCATGTTGCTTCTTCCGCCTTTTTATTGCTGTAGATATGCAATGCAGAGAGACGTATACGTGATGCCGCCTTCTGAAGACGGGTCGGGAATATGCAACTCATTTGCATTTAAAGTGATACACTCCAAAACAGCTCTTTTTTAGACACACCCCAAAAAAAGGCATTTTCCAGCTGTTATAATAAATTATCTGTTGGGTATTTTGGGCTGAAACTTCACAGACACATTCTGGGGACACCCGAGACCAATATTACATCTTGTAAAAAGGGGCATAATAGGTGCCCTTTAAAGACTCAGTTTACTCAATGAAAATGAATAATGAATTGTCATCATTTATATATCAGTTGGATATCATCTATACAATCCAAAAAAAGATGTTGGATATCAGTGATACTAGCCTAAAAAAGATGCCATTAAACAAATATTAAAAATATACTATCTTTATATTGATTCTACATTAATTTGAAGATGGAATGTGATATTATTGCAATATAAAAGTATATTTAAAAACTTTAATGTTAGGTGGGATTAATCACGATTAATTTCAGGAAATTAATTTCAGTGTGATTAGTTATTTTTTTTAAACGATTGACAGCACTAGTTTATTTATTTGTTGTCTAAAGATGCCACAGCTGTTTGGCTACCAATATGTAAAGTATTTGGTTAACATTCTTCAAAATATCTTCTTTTGCGTTCCACCAAAGAAATAAAAACGTAAAGCTTTTAAATGACATGAGAGTGAGTAAAAGACGGATTACAGGATTTTTTATTTTGGGTAAACTATCCCTTTAAATGTTGCAGTTGTGCCAGTATTTCTACAGTGTCATGTATACTGTAGAAAAGGTGTTATGCTGTAGCTCTATGTATCTGTTCTGTCATGTTCCTGGGAGAGACTTTCAGTGGAGTGTTTTTGGATGGCGTGATTAATTGTTTTTTGGCAATCCCACCTCAATAGAACTTTAATCTGTTTATTTTTCTTTAAATCCACATATGTGCCAACTTGAACCACAGGAATGGCACACATGAAGGGAGAGGGAGTGAGAGAAAGCAAGATAGCTGTGCCGTGTGTTTTTATTGGCATCATAGATGAAGGAACTGTTGTGGCACCTTTTATGTTTGTTAGCTAGCATTGGCAAATAAGCTATTGTTATTTTTAAACTGTAGGTTTTTATGAGCAGGCTGCTTTTCTCACAGTCACTCACTTTCATTATTGCGTGCACTTTCTTTCTTTCTCAGGTTTGTGTAATTTGTTAGTGAAATATGGTATGATTCTCGGTTTCATTTTTTTATACTTGTAAGTCATCACCCAAAATAACCAGATTCTGTTGTATGACTTAAAGAGTCAAGGTGTATCTGGCAAGCATGACCCTATTAGCTGGTAAATGCTACGACTACATAATTTTATAGGGGAAAAAAGCATCTTTTTTCTATAGATAGCATTCAAAGGTTGCTGATTTTATTTTTATTTTATTTTAAATTAGACAGAGGTTTATTTAGTGCTGTCAAATGATTAATCGCGATTAATCTCATCCAAAATAAATGTTTTTGTTTACACAATATATGTGTGTATGCTGTGTATATTTATTATGTATATATAAATACAAACACATACAGTATATATTTTGAAAATATTTACATGTACATATTTATAGTCATATAATTTATATTATATAAAAATATATTTAATTTATAAATATAACATATTTTTCTTAAATATATACATGCATGTGTGTGTATTTATATATACATAAAAAATGTACATAGCACACACACATATTATGTGAACAAAAACTTGTATTTTGGATGTGATTAATCATTTGACAGCAGTAGTTTTATTATTTTCTTTAGCAAGGATGCATGAAATTGATCAAAAGTGACAAAAATATTTTTTTTACAAAAGATAAAAAAAAAAATAATAATTAGACCACTCAAGTATTTTTAACATTTATAATAAGAAATGTGTCTTGAGCATGCAGCGAATCAGCATTTTAGAATGATTTCTGAAGGTTCATGTGACACTGAAGACTGGAGTAATGATGCTGAAAATATAGCTTTGCATCAAAGGAATAAATTACATTTTAAAATATGTTAAATAGAAAACAGTTCTTTTAAATTTGAATTAATAATATTTCACAATATAACTGTTTTACTGCATTTTTGATCAAATAAATGCTGCCTTGATGAGCATAAGAGACCTCTGTCAAAAACACAAGAAGATTTTATACAAGTCAGATTTTAAATTTGTAGTTTATACATCACATTATATAATATTATAGTAGTAATTAAAAACTGCGTCTGGATGTACCATACACATGAGCAAAGATTGTGGCAGCCAAGCAACTGCCATTGAAATGAGAGTAAAAGCTAAGCTTTCTCTGTGCATTAAAGACAACTTTAAAGGGACAGTTAACCCAGAAATGAATATGCATATTAAAAATACATATCAAGATTTGAGAGCTATGATTTCACAGACTTTCATGAATTTCCTCACTTAAATCTATCATATGATTGCAAAGCGTGGATCACTTTTAGCAAGACTTATTGTATTTTATGTTATTTTCGTTGCTAGTCATCCACTTGTCACTGCGAGATTCTTTTGAAGAATCACACCGTGCACTTTACCACTTCCCTTAGCGATTGTGAAGAATGAAATGCACCAATCAAATCTGTTCTAATGAGACAAACACAAGGCAGATGAGGTGAGCTGCCCTGCTGTAACGGTCAACCACAGCGGGGCTAAGTATAGCTGCGTTTCCCTGTGTTTGTGCCCAGGCTGGTGGATGTGTTTAATGTGGAGGGGGGCGGAGACGGTGCAGATTGTGGCCACATCCCGTGCTGGTAGCCAGGGCCAGTGCAGTGTAACTGTTGATGGTTTGGCAGGGCTTTACCTCTGTGTCAGTAGGGTGGGAAGGGAGAGCAGCTTTCCGCTCTTCACGACCCCCGCTAAGATTTCTGTACATTCCAAACGGACACTGTTTGAGGAAGTGAAACCTGTCCGTCACAGCAAGCGCCACAGAGAGCGCCGTGCGGGTGGGGTTAAAGGAGTGTGACCAGAATGTGGTGTGTTTAAAAAAAAAGTGTTGATTTGTAACTACAGGTCCGAAATGACTTGGACAAAGTGCACATTGTGTTTTTCACCGGCCCTCAGGTTAAAAGTTGTCTTTGTTTGTGTTTAAGCCCCTGAACGTCAAGATAACACACACATACTCTCTGTCCCCCCCAGGTCTCATATCTGGCATCTCCTGTTGCAGTTGCTCCCCCTTCCTCTGCCTGTCATCCCTTGTCAGTGTGGTCAGTAAAGCATGACTAGCCATCCTCCCCTCTGGAGTCTGCGTGACTATCACTGACCGAGAGCTCCTCCCTCCCTCCGGCCCTCTCTTTCTTCTTTTTTTCTCTCTCTCTCTCTTTCTCTCCTTCCTCTTTCCTTCCTCTCTGAAATTCTTTTCTCTCACTCGCTCTCCGTGCCATCTGTTGCTTTGCTTAACTACCACACTCTCGTAATCTCGCTCGTCTCCCTCTCTCGAGCGTGGCTGTTGTCACTTTAGCTCAGTATGGTGAACTCACGGGCTATTTTTGGTAACTGAACTTCTTTTTTTCCGGAACACGTTGAGAGTCGTGTGCCTCTGTGTTAATAAACCCCTCACAGACGTGAGACTCGTGAAGATGGAGGCTTGGGTTCACATAGCCCTGTCTGTTTATTGAACAAATGTCTCAATTTTGGTGTTTTATTAGTTTCTTGTGGCTTATTTATCTATTACTTTCTAATTTGGCTAGGGGCTGAGTATACTTGATCTCACTCATAAGTGAAACGGATGTGGTTTGCATGTCAAATTAAATAGTTTGACTTTTGGTTTGCTATTTGAGTGAATAGATTCTGTTTCTTTGAGTCCAGGACAGGTAAAGTTTGCTCTTGTGTGTAGATCAAATTAAATCCTCTTTCTTGTTTCTAAGTCCCTCCCACCTGGTGGAAGTTCACCAGAAGTGTACTCACTGACCTTCTGATGGGCTCTCTGATTGGGTAGATGTTTTGCAAACATTTGCATTTTTAAAAGTCACTCCATGACACGAGTAGGCAGTCCTAATTTCAGCTGAAATCATCTTCATAAACAAACATTCAAGAAAAGGCTCTCTTTAAGGTTTTATGTACTCTTAATATTCTGTTTCTTCTAGTAATAAAAGGTATTTTGCTGGAGTCAATATTATATTTTTTATATTTATTTAAATAACATATTCCTAATACTGTAACAATTGTCATTCAGTAGGCTTAATAGCTCTAAGTTAAACAAAATAGTTATAGAAAATGATTCTGCCAACTTGTGAACATCTTGTAAGCATTACTTCTATTGATAGTTGATTGCATTGAATTAGGCCAGAATCTATTCATGTTAGCAGTGATATTTGTTATGGACCAAGTACTGATATTTTGCATTAAAATTTAGGTTTCAATCAAATTACCACAGTATTGTGTTTAGTGTTTTGAATGTTTAGAAGGTCTAAATTTGCCACATAAGTGGTTAGAATACAAAAAAGGCAAGAAATTACATTAAAATTTGAGAATTAATTTTCTTTTTTTCCCTCACTGTACCATTTTAAACGTCTTGTGAACTACTATGTGCTAACATTGAAATTAATCTTTAAATCGGTGTACTTGCATGTTTTACATTGTATTAAAATTTTTAGCTTTAATTAATTGCTGTATTTACATTTATAATTTGGCTTTTGAACTAACTTCTACCACTTAGCCCAGCCTTAAACCTAACCATACCACTAAACCTGTCCCTAACCTTACCCGTATCCCTCCTCAATAGCAGCAGAAGTGTTTTGCAATACAACATGAACATAAGTACATTGTGCATAAAAATGTACATAAATACATAGTAGTTAAAGATACCTGATAAAAAGGTTTTTTATTGATTGAAAGAGCAAAGTCAAAATTCTGCTAAATATTTTAATAGATGAAAATAAAGGGCTGGTGAATGTGACCTTTACTTTGTAAAAAAAAAAAAAAAAAATGGCTATGTTGGAAATGTGCAGATTTCTCATGTATTTGTCTATTAGGCACTATAACAGTGTAATTGATCAGAATCTGGCACACTGCCTGTATTTGACTGTCTGTGACCTTGAATTAGCTGTTCTCTTACTCTCTGCCTCTGGACAGAAGGGGTTAAACCTGCACACAGGAGGCAGCATGGTGTACACTGTGACCTCTGACCCCCGGGCCGAGGAATGTGAAAACCCTTTAATCTCAAAACAAAACCTCAGACACACTCACGCAGCCAATATGGATGGCCAGTTCCCCCTCTGTGGCAGCACTCAGTGAGTGTGAGTTTGTGTGGCCTACAGAGAGGATGGCCATATATAAAGCACCCACCCCCACTAACTGATGTGTCAAACTCTACTGAAACGCTCCGAGACTGTACAGATTACCTGGTTACACTTGTACGCAAAATTTTTGGTCACTTCCTAATGGATAGCTTTTGGATAGTATTTTGGAAATGAAATGGGTGTAGTGTCAGAATTGTTTGTTTTAGTGTGCATACAGCAGGTTAGGCTAGATGTGCTGTGTGACGGATGGGATGTATGCATGTGGAATGTTTGCGGTGGAGAAGCATGACAATGGCGCAGGGCTCCCTGGAGCAGCTGAATGGAGTAGTGTCACCCCCTGCACCCTCCCTGCTGGGTGACGACTGCAGCAGCGCCACACAGCTGTCACTTCCTCTTATCCACAAACATATGGATAAACATAGAGGTTGACATTCATGAGAGATCAAGAAAGAAATAATTCTCTATATCATACCATGTACTGATAATTAAAAGGTTACTCCATCCCAAAATGAAAATTTTGTCATTAATCACTTAGCCCCATGTCGTTCCAAACCCGTAAAAGCTTTGTTTGTCTTCAGAACACAATTTAAGATATTTTGGATGAAAACAGGGAGGCTTAAAACTGTCCCATAGACTGCCAAATAAATAACACTGTCAATGTCCAGGAAAGTATGAAATGCATTGTCAGAATAGTCCATCTGCCATCAGTGATTCAAACCGTAACGTAATGAAGCGACGAGAATACTTTTTTTGCCCACAAAGAAAACAAAAAATAACAACTTCATTCAACAATTCCTCCCTCCTGTGTTCTCTCCAAATCAGCGTAGCGTCATTTTGGCAATTCTGAGCAGAACGCAGAATAGATGGCGTACACTCTTCTGTATCAGCCATCGGTGCAGCGCTGCAGAAACAGAAGAGTGTACGCCATCTGCGTTAAGCAAACAATGCATCGGTGCAGCGCTGCAGAAACAGAAGAGTGTACGCCATCTGCGTACTGCTTAGAATTGCCAAAATGCCGCTGATTTGCAGAGACACAGAGGAGAGGAATTGTTGAATAAAGTCGTTATTTTTGTTTTCTTCATGTACAAAAAGTATTCTTGCCGCTTCATAATGTTACGATTTAATCACTGATGGCAGATGGAGTATTCTGACGATGCTTTTCATACTTTCCTGGACCTTGACAGTGTTATTTAGTTGGCAGTCTACGGGACATTTTCAAGCTTCTCTGTTTTCATCCAAAATATCTTAAATTGTGTTCCGAAGACAAACAAAGCTTTTATGGGTTTGGAACGACATGGGGTTAAGTGATTAATGACAAAATTTTCATTTTGGGATGGAGTCTCCCTTTAATAGAGTGATGCATTCATCGGGAAAGGGATGGTAATGCATAATACTCCATGCTGATGTTGTTAAATGCTCAGTACTTAATACTAAAGAAAATTAATGTAACAATCAGTAAAGAGATATGTGTATCACTCACTGCTAAAGCAAAGGAAGTATGGATGAATGCCCCTAGAGGTACTGATATGCCAGTAGCATGAGAAGGGTGGTACTGTGGTGGGTTTCCTGCTGTATGAGTTTGACCCTGTGTACATCATCTCAAATGTGCCTGTATTCATTGATCCATAATCAATGAATCATCCATAATTCATTGATGATTGTCTGATTTTGTCCCTAACATTACATTACAGTAAAATGCATGTTGACTTTACATATAAATGTTAATACTATGTGTAAAAGAAGCCTTGATTTTTAATTTAGTTTTTCACTGAGCTTTGCGGATTTCTCATATGTAAGATAGTCTTTGCAGTTAGTTACAATAGTTCATTTTTAATGAAAAGTGTCTGCCTAAAAGTGCATAACTATCAAAATATCATACTGATGTTTTTAAAATGCTCCAATATATCTAGAATAGATAATTCCCTGTCTGTACCTGGACATTTTTTTTTAATGAACAAATTAACACAACAATTTCAGGTTATTTATAAAACCTATAATGTCTATAGACAGCTTTGAATTGTTTTATCACCTTATGCCATGGTGTGATATTTATTTTTAAGAGTACAAATAGTCTTTCAGTTATTATGGTCTTAAACACTATGCTTGATAATTCTAAATGAATTATGAATCTTGCATAATAAACTAATGCATAATAAATTAATCAAGGTCGTATAAACTATGCCAAAATTACCAAGGGGGGTAATATCATGTGATACTGGTGCCATGGGGTTTTACGGAAGTGTACATTTTTCTGTGTAACGTGTAGTGCTATTTAAGGTCTAATTTATTTGACATCCCTAGAGGTAGCATTATGTCTGTATTTGCTTTAGGATTACAGGAGCCTTAGACTGTTTCCTAACACTGGAGTACATGTACACACATGCATGACAGAACATGCATGGACACACAAAGCTTACTTTGTGCACCTCAATTGTTGATGCGGTACAGCAAGAGAAGAATTGCCAACTACTGGTACTGCCCAGTTTATTAAGAGTTCTGTACATTACTGCCCTCTAGCTAGCATAGTGACACAGTAAACGTGTTTTAGAACAGTTAACAGTATATCCACAGGCAGTTGCACATTTTCCCCTCATATTGATGTAAGGAGCCCATAATGTCAGATAAATAATGCTTTTATTGTTGGAAATGTCATGAACATGAAGTATTTATTAATATTTATTCATGTATATAATTATAAATTGTAGATTGATTTATTAACATATTTATAATATACAAATATTGTTTATTTTTAATTCTTAATGCAAATAATGGTAAAATGTACAACTTGTGATTAAATGTTTAATCAATGCTGTTAAAGTATTGTTTATAGTTAGATCCTGTTAACTTATGTTAACAAACCTAAAGTGTTACTTTTAAATATTTGAAGAAAAAAAATATTTGAAAAGAAACACTAATCAATGATGTATGTCTTTTTATTCTGTTTTTATGAAAGGGTGAAGATAATGATGAGCAGTATTGTCACCCACTCGGCCCCAGTCATGGCAGGTGGGACTGGATGAGAGCGTGAAGGTAAATGAAAAAGACATGAAAAGCACTTAACTTAAAGACCCGATATACTTCAAACGAAATCGAATAACGAACTGATATGACGTCATTTCGAACAAAATCAGGCCAAAATAAAGTTTGTTTAGAGTTCGTTTCGGCAGTTTGAAACAGCTAACCAAAGCAAACTTTCTGGAGGAGATCGTTTTGGCTACTAAATACCTTTGAGAAACCATTGGTCTGTGGCGGTTACGCAATCGGTGGATGTGTTCTGAAACTCTGCCTTCTTTGACGTGCTATTTTTTTACCGGTTCGTATCTCATTCGACGGAGGTCAGGCAAGAGAACAACATCTCCTATCACTAGCAACATAAATACAATGTGTCGAATAGCCGAGCTGGCACAGATATATCCGCACATGTACGATCGCTCGTGGACATACTTTAAAAATTCAGAGAAAGCATTTAATTCCTAGAAAGAAATTGCAATGAAGCTTGGTGTCGACGACCTGGAGTTATTCAAAAAGTGACGCAGAGATAACATCCGAGACACGTTTTCCAAAGCCATGAAAAGAATGAAAGGAAAGAGTGAAGATATAAGGTAGCAAGTACCAAATACATGTATTTCAAATAAATGTTACACCGTACTGCTGCTGCTGTTGTTTTTTTTTCAATAAGCGAATTTAAAGGGTATAGCCTACAATAAATGTAATGCCAAACGAACATACAATCATAAACCTTTGTTTTTATCAAAAGTAAATCATGACACCGCATAAAATATAAAAAGGTATAACAGTTTATCCAGTTTAATAAAATAAATGAACACTAATAAAGTAACAAACTGACTCCAAAGTTTTCAGACTATGAGACATTCAAACTTCCCATAAAGGACTGATTATGGAAATGGAATGGTTCTTTTGTATTGCAAACATGATACTTGACTCTGAACTGCTGCTAATCATTATTCTTTTGTCTATAATATTCTGACCATTTGTGCCCGTCTCACCTAGATTGCCTACACGTCATCATTTCGTTGTTGTGTTTAGTTGTGTTTCGTTGTTGCGCGAGCATCGCGACGCGTTTACATTAATCTACACCCCGACTCCAGTAGTGCTAAAAAATATACCGTCGCTCAGCCTCTCCCCAAACAAAGAACAAAACGAACTTCGTTTGAAGTATATCATGACCTCAAGTTTTCAGCACATACAAAAAGGGTAAGTGCTGTTTAGCTGTCTCCCTACATATAAGAAAAAACACATGCTTAAAATTAACAACAAAAATAATCAGCATTATCTTATGTTATCATTTTTGGTTTCATTGGTCACATGTTGTACAGATAGCAGACAGTTTTGGAGCCTGCATCCCCTTAAACGTCGCCGCAATATCGAACCAGAGCCTGGAAGGCAAGGCAGCCACGGCCGAGTTTCAATGGCAACGGCACCCTAGGGCTGCCATGGCAGCAGCTGCCGCCGATGCCTCACACCATATTGCCACACTGACGCTGGAGGACGAGGAACGACAAGGCGCCACCAAAGTGTTTGGAGGTCCCGCTGCAGGGAGGACGGAAAGAGAGACAGAGAACGAGAAAGAAAGGGAGAGGGAAGGGAGAGGCAGTGGGAACGAGTGTTTGGTGTGCGGTGCCCTCTTCAGCTCACAGGACAAGCTCCGGCTCCACGCGTTCTGTCACACAGGAGAGAAACCTTTCCACTGTTCCCAGCCCCATTGCCTTAAGGCTTTCAGCTCCAAATATAAGCTCTTTAGGTAGGTGCTACTTGCATGTAAAGGCCACAGTATTCTTCTAGTGTAATGGAAGAATGAATTGTTGTGATGTCATTTTAAATTAAATCTGGCCAAAACAGCATTTTTATGAAAAACTTTCCACTGGCTGTTAAATGGCTTTGAACTGCCATTGGTCCATGGCGATTAAATAATCATAGATGGGAGTGCTCTGGGGCTCTACCTTCTTTAACACAGAAATCTTTTCAGGTGTATTTTTTTGCTCAGTTTTTTGTGGTCTGGCATGAGTGAAAATATGAAGCTCATCCCTATGATCAAATTCTCTCATTGCTATCATTTGTGTTGTTTGTTGTGTTAAAAGGATAGTGCAGAATGGTGGTATGCGAGGACTGGAATTGAGAACCACTGGTATAAAGGGATATTGTCCAATCCTGTTCCTGGAGGGCCACTGTCCTGCAAAGTTTAGCTCAAACCCTAATTAAAGGGATAGTTCACCCAAAAATGAAAATTCTATCATTAATTACTCACCCTAATTTCATTCCAAACCCTTAAGACTTTTGTTCATCTTCGGAAAACACAAATTAAGATATTTTTTATTAAATCTGACAGCTCTCAGACCCTCCATAGACAGCAACACAACTGCAATGTTCCTAGGTCCAGAAATGTAGCAAGGATATCGGTAAAATAGTCCATGTGACATCAGGGGTTCAACCGTAATTTTAGGAAACTATGAGAATACTCTTTGTGCGCGAAGAAAACAAAAATAATGACTTTATTCAACAATTCTTCTCCTCCTGTCATCTGCAGCAGTGTGTCACCATTGTGGAAAGAGTATCAGGACGCATGCACTTGCTTCCACTTCATGTTAACGATGCATGTGCAGGCTGACGCATTTGCGTATTATGTAAGCAGCAGCGTCATGCGCATGTGTTGTTTTGAAGAATTTCTGGAAACTTCCAGACAGTTGTGCTGTAGCAGGTTGGAACTAAATTATGCTGGAAGGTGGTCATCCAGGGGCAGGAGTAGACACTTCTGCTTGAAAGCGTCCCACTGCGGTCTGGCCTGAACTTGATGAATGCGATGATGAATTTGTTTAACAGAAATTTCCAATGTACCTTTGTCTGTTAGTCTTTAGCTAAAGACTGTCTTTGTCTCCTTTGTAGGCATATGGCCACACACTCCCCACAGAAGACTCATCAGTGCTCATTCTGTGAAAAGATGTTTCACCGCAAAGATCACCTGAAAAACCATCTGCAGACTCACGACCCCAACAAAGAGGCCTTTAAGTGCGAGGAGTGTGGCAAACACTATAACACAAAGCTGGGCTACAAGCGCCACATGGCCATGCACTCAGCCACAGCCGGTGATCTTACCTGTAAGGTGTGCTTGCAAAGCTATGAGAGCACGCCTGCACTCTTGGAGCACCTCAAGAGCCACTCAGGCAAGTCTTCAGGTGGTGCCAAGGAGAAGAAACACCCCTGTGACCACTGTGATCGTCGTTTTTACACACGAAAGGATGTTCGACGACACATGGTGGTTCACACTGGACGCAAAGACTTCCTGTGCCAGTACTGTGCCCAACGTTTCGGGCGGAAGGACCATCTGACACGGCATGTCAAGAAGAGCCACTCGCAGGAGTTGCTGAAGATCAAGACAGAGTCTCCGGATATGTTGGGTTTACTTGGGTCTGGTTCTCCACCTTGTGCTGTGAAAGAAGAGATAAGTCCTATGATGTGTAGCATGGGACCTACCAAGGACTCGATGATGGCAAAGCCCTTCCATAGTGCCACCACTTTCCCAATGGGCATGTACAACCCTCATCATCTCCAGGCCATGTCCAATCCGGGTGTGGGCCACCATCACTCACTGGTTCCAGGGTCTTTATCTACTGCTATGGGGATGGGTTGCCATATGGAGCCTCCATCATCACTGCACCAACATCACCCACATCATCATCACCACCATCACCACCCTCACCATCATCACCACTCCCCACCTCCACACCAGCAGCAGACAACCCTGCAAAACCAGCAACAGCAGCACCCTCAGCCACCGCCCAAGTACCAGCTCGGATCTACCTCATACCTGCTGGAGAAGCCCCTGAAGGTGGAGATGGAGAGTTTCCTGATGGATCTACAGAGTGGACTCCCAGTTCCTCCGCCACCCTCAACCAACCCCCACTCAGCAGCTTCGCCCAATAAGGAGGGTATGGAACCTCCGGCGGGACTGTCGGATGAACTTTGCGGGGACCCCCTCATGTCCAAGAGCCCCGCTGTCATTGCTGAATCTTTGTGTGCTGCTAACATGGACTTTTCTCATCTGCTGAGCTTTGTTCCACTCAGTCTGCAACCCTACGGTGCCCCCATGAGTTCAGGAGGACTGGTCATGGGTTACTCCACATCCTCCACCGTTTCTTCCTCTTCTTCCTCATCGTTGTCAGCATCTTCGCATGCTGCTGAACCACATGCTGCCACAGCCACAGCTGCAGTGCCTCTTACCTCTTTGCAACCTCAACCTCAGGAGCAACCAGGCTCCGGTGGGGGTCTCGGTCTTGGGTCTCTGCACCCATTCCCACCAGTGTTCAGCTCTAGCCTCAGTACGACCACTCTGCCTCGCTTTCACCAGGCCTTTCAATGAGGTCCCCACCCCAACCTGGCCTGCCACTGGGGCTCAGGGCAGAGGAGCATTAGTGCTCCCCCTAGGGGTGGGGAGGTAGAACACTTGAACACATAGAAGCCTTAACAAAAGCGCACAACAGCTTTGTAATGAGCCTGGAGGAAAGCAAGCATATGAAATATCATGGAGCTTTTATTTAGGCTGTCTATTAGCTATGATTTTTTAATACCCTTTTGAACCTCTCCCACCATCCCCTCTCCTACAATTTTGTAGTTAGACAGCAGCATCATAGGCCACAAGGCATGGTACTGCATACTTTATAAAGTAATAATATTAGTAGAAAAAGGAAAAGATTAATGTAGAAAAGATAATCTGTCTTTGAGACTCTGAAAGATTAGTTTGAAGTGATATATGAATTTTGTTTTCTTTTCCAAATGTGAGGCCTGACTTTGCTATATTATCTCTATTCTATTAAGATTCTAAGTCAGGTAATAGCTGGTTGCCCTTAAACTAAAACCGTCTTCATGGCCAGGAGTGGAAGAATTAGTGAAGGAACGAAGGAGTGAAATTGGTTATTCCAAATTTTGTTGTTTATTACTTAATATCTGGCTCAGTCAAATCATTATTATTACAGATTCACATATGGATTTCAAAAGCAGTTTAAAAACAAATACTCTGTACCTGATTAGATGAAAATATCTAAAAATGTGTTCTTCCAACGTTTTTGTGTTGATAATACAAATTTACACTTGTTGGAATGGTCAGTACCTAGTTTTTATGTGAAAGAAGCAGAGGGACTGAAAATAGAAAGGCAAAGAGGGTAAAAAAAACTGCACAATTTGTTCATTTGGTACAATGTAATCACTGACAGAACTAAAGCAAAATACATTTTACGTTATCTTACAGGTTTACAATTTTTCTCAAAAGAAGCACTTTGTTTACAGCAGAAGGCACTTGACCTCTTTGGGTTGCCAAGGTGACCCACTGAAATCCCCTCCCTTTCCCCACTCTACCTTCATGCTTCCTGAAAAGACACTGCCATTAGACACACACACAAACACACAGTTTAAACAACCCAAGTACCTTTGAATACTCCACAGCAATACGAGTCTCAAGATGGTTTTCTTCCTTCCAGCACTAATTTTAAGTCTCCGTGGCAACAATATCCCACCAGATCATGATATAAATATATGTATTTTAAGAAAAAAAAGTATTTTAGGTAGGTTTTTATTTTAGAGAGATACATTGTAATGATAACCCTGGTATATGTGAATGGAAAAAAGACAAAACAAAAACAAGATTTTTTTTTGCAGTGTACGAAGTACCACATCAAAAATATATATTATAATTGCTTCTTTTTCAGTACATTTTGTAATTTAGATAGTTGTATTAAAAAATTGCTGATGGATTTAAAAAAAAGTCTAGCAAGTTTACAGAATTATGTATCTTGCATCTTATTGAACAAAATGGATGAAGTATTAGCTTTTCCCTATAGCTTTTCCTGTTCCTTGTTTTTCCATTTGAGTCAAAGGAGATGAATAAGATGGGATTTTACCTGCATATACTAGACTAATAGTGGCATAATCCAGTAGAATGGACTAGTCTTTAATCTTTAGAGCATGAACTAGATGCCCATAATGTGATCCAGGTTTCAGTTTGCGTATTTTGTTCTCAGTGATCGATCAGACCTGACTCATGCTGTCTATTTGTGTGTACAGTTTTTAACCTCCACGATCATATACACCATCGCACTGAAATGTCTGAAACCGCAATTCCAGTTGCTGTAGGTTCAGTTTAATATTACGAAAACAGGAAATTTGAGGGGTTTTGTCATACAGTCTCTTACAAGTTGCCATTTCCCAGCAAGTGGACTGCATAAGTTCTTACCAAATAATCATTCATTACCAATGGCCATGTGAGGAAGAGTTGTGTGCAAAGAAACAGATGATGATCAACGTACCAGCAGTGAAAGCAGTGCCTCATACAAAACAGATGTATTTTTCTCTCTCTTTCTCTTCACCTCATCCCTTTGGCTAAATCTATTCTGTGTCCACATCTGTGTTTATAGTGAATGTGAATATCTCACAAGCAGGAAAGACCATAGAAAGGTAAAAGGCCACATCGCAAAACTAAGACAAAACAATATTATGCTGCTCTTTGTGCTGTGGTTGCCAGCAACCATAGACCACTCTGGAAACATTTTAAAATGATCTTTTAGCAGAAAACATGCACAGTAGTACACGTGAACTGTTTGTCCGTTTTCTCTGTTCTTCAGCTGCTTTGATTCGAATGAACATTTTATGAAAAGGGTCTGAAAAGAGACACAAAGAAGTCACCAGCCTGGGCTTTGACATTCAAAGCATGGGACATTTGATTGGGATATTGCCTAGTCGTTTTGTCATTATATTATTTTCTGTTTGTTGAAACAGGACCTCAAAACAACACAACGCATCACCTCATTTATTTTTATTTATTTTTGTTTTTCATACCAAAAACCTGGGGAGAAGAAACTTATTTTTGCACAATTGCTATCTGAAGAATAATCGAGTTAGTGTTAGTGTTTTTGCTAGAAATAATTGATTCATAAGAACGCCTAGTGAGTTTTCTCTACATCCTGCTCTGTTAGTGGGCTGATATTGATTAATAGGCATTCGTGGATTTTTTGGGCATTTTAACAATAATTAAAATAATAATAATAATAATTTAAGGTCATTTAAA
This sequence comes from Cyprinus carpio, assembly GCF_018340385.1. NCBI lineage: Eukaryota > Metazoa > Chordata > Actinopteri > Cypriniformes > Cyprinidae > Cyprinus > Cyprinus carpio. Next base: position 10,893,361 of record NC_056619.1, on the reverse strand, counting down.
ATGAATTTGACTATTTAAAAAAATTGAATTGAACGTACTGTCATAGTTTGGCTTGAAGCTATCAAAATGTATCATTTATCACTTATTTCTAAGAAATAGGAAGATATATGTTTAACAATAAAAGAAGGCTTTTGGCAATTTTTAAGTTTGTCCTCCCCAGGTTTTCTGTGAGCTGATCTGAATTCTAGCACTTTTAAACCTTTAAAAAGAGTATTTTTCAGCCTTGTATGTTTGTATGTTTTTAATTTTGTATTTGATCTTGTATGTGCCATTAGTTTGATGCGTAGAGTTTATTAATCTTTATGTAATTGTTGTTTTTCTCCTTTCCCAAAAGAGTAACAGTATTTTAGATAGATTTTCACTAATATTAACAGCATTGGCCCTTTTGCCATGCTGTCTTGTCATACATTTGAGGAAGTCATTTAATCTTAAAATAGATGTTAGAGTAACATGCTCCGAAGCATTCTCTGTGTCTGAATTCTGATAAAATCATTGCCACAAACAAACGGAAAAAAAATAAAGTTTCCAGCTCCATCTATAACTGAGGTGTTTTCAACTGGTGTGAAATTGTTCCCAGCTCTCTGCCCCCAGAAAAGCACTTTTGGTTCAAATGAAGTTTTATATAATAACTGCCTGGATAGTTGGAACTCAGCATCTTGCTTGCTTTTTTTTTTTAACCAGCAACATTCTGCAACACAGACAGATTAAGCAAGTTAAATTGACCTTTTCCTCTCTTGTTAAGATGCACTTGTCCTTTACGCCCCAAATACTAACAAAAATATTAAGGGAAATTATTAGGTAACCAAGCTAGGGTAAAACAAAACAATCTGACTTTTAAGAAAAGGAAAAATGATTCAATAAAATGCTCTTTCGGCTTATAGTGAGAAAATGGGTACGTCCGCAGAGGACAAAATCCACTTGTAGTTTGATATACTTTAGCTTAATGTAAGTCTTGCATTCCAAGCTTTTTATGTAACTTGTTTAGCAATATAGTCGTTCTATTTTTAGTACTTGCTTATTACAACGACTTCTGGAAAAAAAGGTGAAAACAAAAAAAAAATGGAATATTCATCCTTACACTATTTTATGTAACATGGAGAAGATGATTGACGGGACGAATTGTACAAAAGAAATGCATAAAGGAGACAAACTGTGCTTTTTTTGTTACACAGCTCACCTGCGGTCAGTTGCTGCATTGTAAAGTTGACAGATTTGTATATTGGTTGATCCAAAGAGATGACATTACAACAAACCTATTTACTTATTGTACAGTACATTGTACCATTTGACTTATGTATGTTATGTTAAAATGATTAAAAGATGAACCCACGGTTTCTTATTTCTGGCGTCCTTTTTTTAAGCGTCTGATTTCCTGTCTGCAGCGGTGGGAGAGGGTGCGAGAAGAAACAGGCTGGTTATGGCTGAAAACTGCCATTCACATACCATACAGCCAGAACAGGAAACCACACCACAGCACACAAATGAAAAGACAAGAAGGGCACAATTCCAAGTAATAAAAAACTGAGCTATAGCCAGGCTTAATTATAAAGTGGACCTCAAACCTATACTTTCACATCTCAAAGAGTTGTTTTAGGCCCAAAATGCCCACCAACAATATATAACGCACCATCATTCCTCATGTGAAAATGACTTAAATCTGGAGGAATTTGAGGTTTTACAGTCTTCTTGTATTCCAAGAACAGCCAAGGCTCCGACTTCCTACTCTTCTGCGAAAACACTCCCAAAGGGGCCGAAAACGTGCTGAGCGAACGATGTTCTCAACAAAACCTTGACGGTGTTTTAAATGTCAACATATTGGCACCTTTATTATTTAATACATTAGAAATGGACATTCTTAAAAGAGGAAGGAAAAAAAGATTTATAGAGAAAAAAAAAAAACATGCTTTTGCCTAAAACAAAGACATAATGGGACAAACAGCTCCACAAATAAAACCCTAAAATGCAACAATATAAAGCACCGTATTTACACCATAAACATACACAGACACATTGATCCAACGCAGAATGGCAGGCAGAATGAAGTACTTCTGTAGAAAATATATATTCTGTAGATCTTGCATTTATTCATAAAGTCACCTGTGAGGATGACAGGACATACAAAAGTAGACGTAGATTTTGCAATAGTGTTTTAAACTACTGAATACTGCATCTGCTTCACTTTAGGGCACAGAGGCAGAATTAGGATCTAAATATTGTATCTTGGGTTTTGAGAGAGCTAAAAATAACCATTTTAAGTTCAAGTCTAAAAAGTACCATGGATGTAAGCAAATATACTGCTACTTGCTGGAAACTACACAAATTTGTGTTGATACCCTTGAATTTTGGGGTAACTGATTTTGGCTACAGGAATACTTGATAGGTGGTTAATACATGGCAGAAAGATTTTTTACAGAAAAATGGCTTCTCTAATGTGGAATATCAAATGTGTGTGACGTTGAAAAACAGGCCTTTCTCTTAGTGGCAAAGAATAAACAAACAAAGCGATACTGCATCATTATAAGAGTCTTTTAGGTCCATTGACCAGCAAGCACAAGGAAACAGAAGGAAATCTACTTCTTTTTTAATGTCCTTGCCTCATCATGTCTTTACATCCCATAATTTCAGTTCATGCCAATATATAATGATCACAGAGTGACCACACATTCACACACACATACAAACAAACAAGACAAGCATTCAAGAACTCAGTTCTGAATCAAAGACACAGGAATAAGTTGAAATCAAATGTTATATTAAAAGGACACAAAGTTAATTTGTAAAATGATATATGCAACTAACCCTCAATGTCTTCAAAAGAATGAGACCCAGCCCAAAAATCCAACATCCCCACCCAAAAATAAAGAAAAAAAGTCAATCGACACACTTTGGCCCATGTTGTGTGTGCAAAAAGATATACAGACATTAAAAATGGAACTGTTCATGTTGTTTCTTTACATCTTTGCTGGAGCAGAGATAGCAGGACAGAAAGGTTTTGATAACGGTGTACAAAACACATCTGTTCATTCCTCCAGTCCATAGGGGGGCGCTGCTGCGCCTCACGCCAGCAATTCACACACGTCAGTGCTTGCTTCACAAAACAGAAAAAAAGGAAACAAAAACTGAAAGAATTATTTCAGTCGATTTTGACCGCAGCATAAATTTTCCGTATGAACACGTAAGCGGCATAGAAGCCAATCGTTCCACTTAGCAGCCAGAAAGACAAAACCATCAGGGTTGTGTAGCCAAAATACAACAGAGAGGGAATGAACTCCACAATGTCCAGCTGGGAGGGAAAAAGAAAGAAAGAACTATGTAAATGTTGAGTACCTCAAAACAGATAAATGTGTTATTGGATACAAAAATATATTAAGCTAGTCACGGAAACGTCAATCTTGGAATTAATTTAGCTAGAAAATGTATTTTAACTAGGCCTATTCCAGTTGATGCTATGTCCATTTTTCCTTTTTTTGGTTTTGCATTTTGTAAAATCACTTTAATTAAAAAAATAATAATAATAACAATAATAATAACAATAACAATAATATGCATACAGGCAGATCCTCAACAAAATTATAAAGCTGATGTGTTATTTTTGTGCAAATAGCAGCATATATATATATATATATATATATATATAGTATGTGTGTGTGTATATATATATATATATATATATATATATATATATATATATATATATATATATATATATATATATATATATATATAAATAAACACACAAAGTTTTGTTTAAGTATCTCATTCACAGAGACATCAACTCCTCTAGTGTGTTTGTGGGTATATGAAAGAGCAAACTCAACTCAATTCAGTGGGATTCAATCTATTTTACAGTTAATACCAGTTTAAGTCTAAAATAATGTTATACACCCCCTCTGCCATTGAAAAACACAAGGTGCTGAATAGGAAAGACACTTCAGTAAATAAGAGGTCTACTGTAACATGCTGAAGTAAAAAGAGTTACCTTGTTGACAAAATAGAAAACAGCATAGACTAGGACATAAAAGGCAGATCCTCCAGACACGAGAAATGTCCTCCACCACCACCGATAGTCCTGTAGGGGGAGGAGTCACAAAGATTGAAATGTGTTTATTCAGTATCTACTGACACGGTGAGCTCTGTTCAAGTTCTACCAGACCGAGTGCACACCGTCGCCATTTTAGAGATAGTTTAACATGCTCACTGTTCATTCAAATGAAGTGACCTTTACTTTTGTTATCTTAACTCTTAATATTTGCCTGTTTATCTTCTGTCAATGTGAGTCTATGTCTGTGTGTCAAAGATTATAGAGGTCAACAGGTAAAACAGGAACACTAAATAAATGAAACAAAGCAGCATTTTAGCACTCAAGAGTGTCTAAATATTGCCCAGAAAAGTTTTTAAGAGTGGATTTATGGTAATTACATATGAATTGCATTATGTCCATGGTGTGACTCTGTATACCCACCTCTGCACAAAGCTGGAAGTACACCATCACAATGCTGATTTGAGAGCAGGAAACCACAAGAATGATGAAGACAAGGAAGAGGAAGCCAAACAGGTAATAAAACTGGTTTTCCCAGATAGCCTATAAAAGAGTATAACACACCTCAGTGAGCTTCAATATATAAGAACATTTACAAGACGTACACTATATACTTCAAAAATGATTCAACTTGCACTAAAGATGAAGAAGAGCTCGATAAACATTGCACCGAACGGCAGGATTCCTGCCATCAGGATACTACAGGGAGAGATAAATACAATCACATTAAGCATGCACTGATGAAGTTAAACTGCTAATTCAACTATTCACAGACTACACAAAGAGCGCCACATACCCGACAAACTTGTTCATGTACCAGCGTTGCTCAGGGACCTGGCGGGGAATCTGATTGGTACGAACTGGATTGTCATATGGCTGTTTCCGGAAACCGAAATAGTAGCCCAGATACACGAGAGGCATAGAAATACCAAACCACATACACAACAGAGCCAGCATTGTAGTGAAAGGAACCTGAAATATGTGCAAATGAGAGATGGCCGTCAGTGTGCATGAAGAGTCAAGCTGGATAAGAGGAAGCTGCTTGATGGAGCATACAGCTTGACTAGTTTCTGTCTGAAACGAATGGCTGTTTTTCTAATGACACATAGACACATGAATTATAGTTTGAAATGAGTGTTTAAGTATAATGATTCCTTTACGGAGTAAAACAGTGAAAACATAATTTAAAAGTGATTATTGACATACCACTGATCAAAAGTATTTTTTTGTTTTTTTGTAAATGAATACTTTTATTTAGCAAGAATCCATTAAACTCATCAAAAGTAATCAAACATAAAAAAAAAAACATTTTCAACATTTTTTTGTTAAAAAAAAATAGATTTTCCAATAAATGCTGTACATTTCTCTTTAAAAATTCTGAAAAACAAAGTTTTCACAAAAATATACATCAGCACTGTATACAAAAATATACATCTGCAACTGTGATAATACTAAAAAAAAAAAAAGTCATCCGCATATTAAAATGATTTATAAATATCATTTAACACTGAAGTCTGGAATAATAATGCTGAAAATTCAGCTTTACTGTCACATCTTAAAAATATATATAAAATTTAAATTATATATATATTTTTTAAATTGTAGTACTATTTCACATTATTACTTTTTTCTGTATTTTTGTATTTCATATATATATATATATATAAAACATATATATATATATATATATATATATATATATATATATATATATATATATATATATATATATATATATATATATATATAAAACAAATAGCCTAATATAGCATTTCTGCATAAGCGGCTAACTGCATCAATCTGAAGAGATACTTACAGCACCAGAAGAGTGTTCTCCCCAGATGAAACAGTTCAAAACAAAACAGATGCCAAAGACAACAGCTGGGTACAGAGTTGCCGTCTAGAATGACACACATCCACATAAACATCAATATATTTCCTTATTCTTCCAGCCAGGTAATCTCATTAATTTTCATGCAACAAATGCATCAAGACTTTGTACTCACACAGAAAGCACCTTTCTTCCACCTGTGTCCTTTAAGAGTTCGGTAAAGTCTTCCTGCAAAGAATCCTCCGAACAAACTGTAGGACCAGACAAATGGACAGAGATTGAATATGGCCACATTTGAAAATGCAAAACCTGAAATACATGGTGTTTTTATTGTGCTTTTTTTACCCCATGAACATGAAGAGGAAGCAGGCAGTTGTCATCAGAGCTCCTCGACTGGATGGAGACAACATCCCCAGCATAGCCACAACTATAAAATGGTTTCATCACATTTATGATTCATATATCAAAATTGTTAAATAACTGAGCGAGCATAGTATGAATGACAATCATTCCAATTATGTGGAAATCTTTTCTGCAGTTCTGAACACACAGATCTGGACATTAGCTTCATATGCTACCTTAAAACAAAAAGATCAGCGTAATACTCACAGATAACAATGAGAATCATGCAGAAGAGCTGGATGCCAGATCCCAACAGGGAGCTAAGAATCATGGGATACTGAGGTGGGCGGAACACATCACCATGGACGTTCTTCCAACCAGATTCCTCCATCGTGTCTTCCTATTAGTGACAAAGAGAGAGAAAAAGCATTGAGATCACATCATGTAAGAGATATGAAACATAGACAAGCAACCAATCAGAATGCAGCATCTTACAATGTCATCTTCTCTGTTGTAGTTGGCAATGTCCTTCCTCAGCGTCCTTATGATGATCATACTCAGGATGCCTGCAGACATAGATTTGCTTAGAAGCCATGACACCAATGCAATTGAAAATAACTAAAAGGCAAGTGAGGATGAAGATGAAAACCTGACAGAAAGAACACCACGACTACAGAGTTGACGATTGAGAACCAGTGGATCTGCACGTCGCTCATGGTGAGGTACGTGTCCCAGCGAGACGCCCATTTCACTTCACTCTCCTGCAATGAAGAACAGAGAGACAAACGAGAGCATGTAAAGCAAAGAGCGTATTCTTGACGGAGGCGGCGACGTGTCTCACCTCCCAGTGCACAGAGTAGGTGAAGAGAATGCGGTTCTCTTTAGTCGGGTCGATCTCCTGAGGGACGGGGGCAACCGTTTCAGGTAATGTGCATGTTTTTCGCTCGTCTGCTTTTATATCTAGAACACATGAGTGAAGGGAGAACAAACAAAATGGTAGTAAATAAAATATTTTCAATATACTGTATGATATAAATGTCTCTATCATCGCTTTTTATCAATTTAGTGTTCTTGCTGAATAAAACTATTAATTTCTTAAAAAAAAAAAAAATTACTAACCCGATACCTTTGAATGGCAGTGTATGAATAAAAACAAACTCATAATAAATGATATATATATATATGTATTATACACTATATGTATGCATGCATTAGGGATGCACCGATACCACTTTCTTTTTGTTTTGTTTTTTCATGCAATTTTACTTTGACATTTCTTTGCATTACTAGTGACTTACCTTCCAATTTTACACTCTTTGGCATCACCTCAAAACGTACAACTCTGTAATTGTGTTCGACATCCTCCTCCACCTTTTCTTTGTGGTAGTACAGGATGAATGACAGATGGTTGTGCAAATAGAACTACAAAGGCAGAGCAAAACAGCATGCGTCAACCAATCATGCAAAAGTAGAAGTGACATCACCAAAAATCAGTCTACATCTCTAGATTGGCAAAAAAGATGCTCTTCGGGATCACCTTGTTGTTTTCAGTGAAGCCGAGCCTGTAGCCATGCTCAAACTGGATATCCTTCAGTGTGTCCTTCCTCTGTTCCTCTTCCGTTCCCTCCTCTTTGTTCGGGTAAAACTCTAGCCGTGTGGCCACAGGGAGGTTATCTGCAATACTGTTCATATGCATAATATATTAATCCAAGCGCTACTGACAGCCTCAAACTATACAGATATTGGTGATTTACTTCTATAGTTGCATAAACTATTCTGCATAAAATAATATATAAACCATTCAATACTTTGGGGTCAGAAAGATGTTTAAGTGTTTTTGAAAAAGGTCTATTATGTTCATCAAGGCTGCATTTATTGGATCAAAAATACAGTATAAACTAATATTGTAAAATATTACAGTTTAAAATAACTTTTCTATGTTAATATTATTGAAATGTAGCCTATTTTGCTTTTCCTGTGATGAAGAAGTCATTACTCCAGTCTTCAGTGTCACATGATCCTTCAGAAATCATACTAATATGCTGATTTATTATCAGTGTTGAAATTGTTGTGCTGCTTAATATTTTTTGGGGATCCTGTGATACTTTTTTCTTTGATGAATAAAAAGTTAAAAAGCACAGCATTTATTCAAAATGGTAATATTTTCAAACACATACTTGCCGATTAAAAGTATTCATTTCTATAAAAAAAATTTACTGAACCCAAACTTTTGAATAGTAACAAAATATTTTTTTGAATAAACACTGTTCTTTTAAAAATTTTATTAATCAAAGAATCCTGAATTTTTTTATTTTATTTTTTTAATTTTGACGTTTCATTTATGAAAAAATACTTCTCAGGAAAATAAAAGTCCGCACTTCGCATTGATCTTCATTCATGAAACGCGAGCAGAAAGAATGCATGTAAACTGATGCATCTCACTGAATGTGTAAGACTGGATTTACAAAGAATTTAGCACATTGTTCTGCTCATGTTTCATGAATGAAGTCAAAGAGTGTTGTCAGTAGAGGAGGGACTCACAGGTGGACATAGTACTCTTCTTGGATACGCTCAGCTAGCAGCTTGCTCTCGTCCACGCTGAGTTTGATGGGATCATCAGGCTTTTTACACAACACCTCACACTTCTTGTCCAGGTTCATGAGAACATTGTACAGTGTGCTTACGATACGGTCTCCTCGCAACACCTCACCTGATCACATATCATTATCAACAAAATGAGAAGCATGTCACGGCAACAAATCAACCTTCTCACTGCAAGCTTTAGTTTTAAACATATCTATGCTTGAATACTTGACTTAAATGACACACAATCCTTACCGAGGTTCTCTGCCTTGTAGACGATGTTATCAGGCTTGCAGAAGGGAAGTGAATAGTACTCATAGGGCAACTGGGTTCTAGAGCTTGTCAATTTTACAGCCTGGTAATTAAAAACAGGCAAATGTTAGAAACGCCACAATAAAAATCTAGAAACCTGTGAGAAAGAATCTGCGGAATGAATGATAAAAGTGTGTCAAACACAGTGGCTTGTATCTAGATCAGTATTTGTAAAGACATGTCTGTGGAAAACTGGCAGTCAGCACACAAATAAACGGCCCTAGAAGCTGCTGTGTGTAGAGCCAAAGTGTTTTTAGCATTTTTAAAGTGAAATGAATAACTAGGCCTGAGTAAAAATTCAAATCCCTCTTTTGCAACTCAAATTCTTAAGAAGGTTGAGGCCTCACCTTTATTTCAACAGGGCTGTTTTGGTGGAAATTCATGGGCGCAACCCCTGGTACATAAAAGGGCGTTACTAAAGGCAGTGTGGACACCAGTAACAGTGCCCACATCTCCTACAAAGACAATTAAAGACACACAAAGGCAAATTTCTTTAGTTACTCATTTAGAATCTTGCTACAGAAACAAAAGGCACATCGACAGTCAATGCTTTACATAAAAATATACATCTTTCTTGTTAAAAAATGAACAACGGCCAGCTGATGGTAATTTTTAACAGTAATGTTGAGCTCTGCTGACAGAGTGAATACTCTCATTTACACAAGCAGGTGATAAATGATCAATAAACTATGCCGACAGTAAAAAGAAGGTGAATGTGAAACAACCTTAATTACATATGCAGGAAAACAAGATTAATACAGCTCGATAATCTGTATCACCATCATCCAAATAAGCAGTTTTAAAATTACAGTCCTCGGAAGAAGATGAAAATCTGTGTTTGTACAGTCCAGACCAGAGTATATGAGTGGTGTAGAGTGCAAACATACAGTTTTCCAGAAAGCTGTGTAATAATTGCATAACTGCAGACGTGATTAGACAAAAGTAGTGACAAATCTTTTCTTCTGTATTATGGTGTATGTCTGAGTGAAACAGATTACCAAAACCAAAACATGTCCATGGATTTTTGACTGGATTTTGAGATGTGGCTGTGACTCAAAGTGAAGTCAAATGTAAAAAAGGGACAGGTTGAAGCAGATTGAATAACGGTACAGGTCACAAGAGAAGTCTACAGTTTTACATATTACAGCGTTATGATATCTGATTAAATGTTACGAGGTCAAACGAATTACAAAGTGAAGCACACTTTGTACAAGATATCTACAAGAAACATAAAGCGTGAATTTTAATTTCATTCCGATTTTAATCAATATCACACTTTCTTTTCAAAAAATAAAACCATTTAACTTGATACTAAATCAATACATGATGGTCATTTATTTACTAGCTTCTCGTTAAGTCGCGGTATAATAAGCAGAGAAATATGCCGTCAGCTTCGCATCGTGGTCCTGTCACCCAGTCAGCGCTATCTTGCCATAATTACCTGTTAATTTAAACAAAATAACATAAATTATATCCAAACTCTTCATACTAAACCGGAACTCCGTGCAACTGTCAGTGAACAATCACAAACACTGCAAACCCGCAGAAGCAAAACATTTTAGTAATCTATGAAGGGAATTGAGACAACAACTGTGATTTGATCACTTTACTATTATCACCTTTGCTTTGACTTCGAGAAACAGTAACGTTACGTTACATGCTAAAGCAACGCAAACGCATTACACTGAGTCCATCATATGATGCTGTTTAACATGAAACACAGCCGCTTTTGTTCAAGTAAAGAAAGCTGTCTGCTTCATATGGCTTGGGTTTTAGATTAGTACACGATTTTAACTCGGTATCACTCTTAGCAAACACTCGATAATTAGCTGCCTGCTAAGTGTTTATGCTAGCCGGCTGTTTTTTAATCGACATCCACTGCGCGGAAATAGCGAATCACATCAAATGGCACACTTACAGTGAGAAAGACAAAACAAGGCGGTTTAACATTTGGTCATGTCTACCAGTGTGAAATCAAACCTGTAATGAAACAGAAAAACAGAAATGGCTTTAGCGTCGGTACTCACCACCGCCGCCGCCATCTTGACTACACGTGTCATTGCAGACGTCACAGGAAGGATATCAATGCGTCATCGTGCTGCTGTCATTTCACTCACAAAGATCACGAGGAAGTCTTAACGTTGACAAAAGACGGTGGTAACAGCTGTGAAAGTTTCATTTTAAACGAGGCATTTAAAATGAAAAATACTTAAAAACTAATAAATTTAATTTAAAAATTAAATTTCCTTATTATTTTATATATAACTTTTTGTTTGTTTGTTTGTTTAATAATATACTGTGGTCTTTAATTCTTAATCATTAGTAATATCAGCCGCCAGTAACAGCAATGAATGGATCATAGTCAAACTATTTCCTGCCACATGAATTCAAATTCTGGTAAACATTAATAATGTGTCATTAAAAAGTTTCCAGTTGGATATCATTATGCATAGGAAAACACACATTGCAGTAAAAGACAATGAAATGTATGTCTGTGAGTCAGCAACATATATGAATAAATATGATGATTACACCGAACTGAAAATTACTAAATTATATATATATATAGATAGATATATATATATATAGTTATATTGCTATCATTATAGTGTTAGTTACTTAACACTGTGGTAATTTTTCATGGTTTAATAAATGCATCAATAAGATAATTTAACGAGTTTGTATTGCTATTACGAGAATGATAGTGAATGAGTTTTTTTTTTTTCTTCACACTACTCAAAATTAAAATGAATGTATTTTTTTATGGAGTAATTGTTACAACATACATACACACTACATAATATTTATAGGTAACTTTTTTTTGGAAAAGACTTTACATAAAAGTGTACTGAAAATCAGTTGCATAATCAGCATCATGTTTTACATTTTTTTTTAATGAAGCCACAGCTAAGGTCCCTCAATATGACTGCAGGAAATCAGAAAAAAAAATATTATATCACATAAATCATTTACTATTATTGCACAAAATTTCAAACAAATATCAACAAAACAGAAGATATACAAGAAAGATACACATCAAGTGAGAAATCGCTTCAGACTTGAAAAAGTACCCAGATATCTGAAAAAAGTAAGCATAAACTCACAACTTCATAAAATAACACACAGATACTCAAAGAGAAATATTCATAACTACCTTAGGTACAGATGCTTTTTTTCTGAAATGTTTGGAGCAATGGTTTAAACATTTATTTATTTATTTATTTTTTCTTCTGAGCAAATACATATATATACATTTCCTAATCCACAATAAATTCTTTGAAACCTAATGTAGGTTGAAGTTTTAGAAATGATCTTTTATTAAAGGGGTGCTATTATGCTTTTTAAATTTTTTCAACTTTAGTTAGTCTGTAATGTTGCTGTTTGAGAATAAAAATGATCTGCAAAGTTACAAAGCTTAAAGTCCACTTCAAAAGGAGATATTTTATTTGACAGAAATCACTTTTCAAAAACTACAACGAACCACTCGTTTGGACTACAATGCATATTTTCCTGGATTTGTGACATCACAAAGATCAACGAATGGGACGAGACCTGGTTGAGCTGCACTAGAGAAGGCAACGAGTGTTATCACTATGTCTGAGACACGTAAGTTTTCCCTAACAGAAGGCAGACAAGTTTAAGAGTGTTTACAATCATCCGGGTTTAAATCACGCTCAAATTGATTTGATTTTGATGCAATATTTACACTGAAGCTCACAGGTGACTATGGTAAGGGCATGGCATTTCCTGACCAGGCGCTGAGTGCTGTCAATCTCAACACACACTTGCCCAGCTAACCAATCACAGCACACACTTGCCCAGCTAACCAATCACAGCACATTTTGAATTTCAGAAGGCGGGCCTTCATTTGATACAGGAACTATTCAAGCCGTTCATGCCAGACTGGGGAGAGAGGTGTTGTAATAATGTAAAATATGTGAAAAATAATGTGTTTTTTGAACAACCTAGTATAGTACACCCCCAAAACCAAATCAAGACCTCGTAAAAGAGCATAATAGGACCCCTTTAAGCAATCAAAGCTACAATTTATTTAATTGCTCTGTGTGTACTCTCAATTACAATACACACGTATGATTAGCTCTAAAATACATCTGTCATCAGGTTTTTACAAATAAATCAGAAAAGTTATAACATGAAAAAAAGAATATTATTTTTCACGTTTTATATTAAAATTCTTACTTCATATAGCTTCTGTTGTGCAACACTCAGTGTAAGGCAAAGGGCTCTGCATGATAGGAATAAAACTGCTATTACTGAGATTAGACTTTGAAATTGTATTCATTGACATATCATTAAATAACACACTGTAACTCTTCACATTTAATCTCACTACATATGTATAAAGTCAACAGATTGGCATGGATAAGTTACATATGTGTAAATTTCTTCCTGATCATGATCAAGGTCGTGTCAAAGTGTGTGTGCGTGTGTGTGTGTGTCTCAAGGCTGCTGCTGATACTGGCTCTCTGTGGCAGTGTAAAAGTCCTCCAGTATACTCTGCAGGTACTCAAAGGTGGGCCTGTCCTCTGGCTTGTTCTTCCAGCATTCCAGCATGATGTCATAGAGCTCTTGAGGACAGGAGTCCAGACGCTGCATACGGTAACCTCTCTCCAGAGCACGGATCACCTCTGGATTTGTCATACCTAAACACACCATAAACACAGAGTTTCTAGCATCAGCTCTTACCAAAGCATAGCTGCTATTCAATTGAAAAACAAAGATTTTAAAAAATGCACTGTAAAACTAAGAAGAGAAATGTATTAAATATACTACTGTTATTTTACCGTAAAATATATTACTGTTACCGTAATAAAAGTTTGAAGTTGGTAAGAAGTTTTTGGAAAGGAATGAATACTTTTATTCAACAAGGATGCATTAAATTGATTTCTAATTTATATTCATTTTCTATTCATTAAATAATACTGACAAAACGTGTCACTGTTTCCATAAAAGTTGCGGCACAACTGTTTTCAACACTGATATTAATAAGAAATGTTTCTTGAGCAGCAAATCAGCATATTAGAATCATTTCTGAAGGATCATGTGACATTGACCCGGATGCTGAAAATTCACTGGTGCCGCCGTCACAGGAATACATTACATTTTAAAATATATTAAAATGCAATATAACAAATACAAAATATAAAAATACAAATAAATGATTTTAAAAACAATTATTTTAAATTGTAATGATTTTTCACAGTATTAATGTTTATAACATATTTGATCAAATAAATAAAGCATTGGTGAGGATAAGAGAAGTCTTTCGAAATTTTACCAACCCCAGACTTTTTAACAGTAGCATAAAGTGAGTTTGTTTCACTCAGTTATTACTGAGAAAGTTATGTGAACTCCACCAAGAAGAACTGAAACAGCTACTAGAATGTGTTATTGCTACTAGTTAATTCTAAGACATTTGTGTAGGTTTATTTGATGTGTCTAATTTTTTAATGGGTCATGATGGGCCTTTGTTTTTTATTTTGTACTGTTCTTCGAGGTCCACTTATAATGTTCTCAAGAATTTTGCATCAAAAAACATCATAATTTAGAAGTTATAGGCTATTTTCTGTCCTGTTTTTGACCTTTCTCATCAGGACACTCTGTGTGGCGGATTGTAGACTCGGAAGTAAATGCCCACTGCTGTGATTGGCTAACATTTGTGCATATTTGACAGCTTACATCCTTCACAGATGGATGCTATTGTGATTTAGGTTAAAAACGCATAAATACTCAGCACTTATCAAATGATAATAACAGATAAACAATAGTACCCACATAATAAAAACTAACACTTGTATGGTGCGAAATTAATGTCGGATCTAATATATATTCGGCATTTCAGTTACAATCTTTCTGAAGATCCTGAGTCTAATTGTGCCTTGTTTGTAAACAAATCTGCGGTAATATGAAGTGAACAAAAGACTAGTCTTAAAAAGTTAGTCCTCTAATTTTTTTTTCTTCAAGACTGGTCATACATTTTTTTAATTCAGTTATGAAAAGGTAGATTGTTCTTATTTGTATTGGAAAGGTAAGACTGGTTACCCCTTGTCAGCTACTAGTTGGTCAAACTAGCTCTTAAGACACAGTCTTAAAAGGGTGGCTAAGTTTATCCAACTGGCCCCAGGTTCTTGGGGTTTCTGACGTGGTCTAGAATTGTATTTTTATATCGTTTAGTTTCCGCGCAGACCTGCATTTGCCGCTTTTGTCATTTACCTACTACATGCACGAATCGGTGGGCGGGGCTAAACAGACAGTGATGTCTAAGCAGTCGTTGATCTTCTTTTGCGGAGGCGGTGCTTATCCACACTATTACATCATAGACTGGAACATTCCACAAGCTGTAATTTTGGCAGACTGCCTTCAATCTAAGCTGTTTTTAGACTTATGAGAAAGTTTTGCGTTCTGAAACTTACAGGATGTATTTATAGTACAATGACCTCTTATATCAAAAGATCAAGGGAATTCGTTTCTCAGTTCATGACTCCTTTACTGATTTTAACAAATTAAGTTTTATCTACACTTACAGTTAAGTAAAGCTTATAGTTTAATTTACTGTCAAGAAATATTAAATACATTTACATTACGCAGATATTTCTTTAATTTAACTGTTTGATAATGCAGCGACAATGATATGGCAGTTGATTTAAATCGAATTTTAAAAATACAAATTTTTAATTAACTTAACTTGTTGAGTTTTGAAAACAAAGTTAAATCAATGAAATAATAATTCAGAATCCTAGAAGTCATAGAGTTACAAAAACAAGTAGGCACAAATGGCACAGATTCCAGAGAATGACCTTTTAGCATATTCACAGTGCACTGTGGTGAACACTAACCTGGATACGGTGTGCGACCATAGCTAATGATTTCAGTGAGCAGAATGCCAAAGGACCAAACATCTGATTTAATGGTGAAGGAACCATAGTTTATGGCCTCTGGAGCGGTCCATTTTATGGGGAACTTTGCACCAGATCACAAAAAAAATATTAACATGACTTCCTCTGACAATAACCTATAAATAAACATGTATCCAGTTTACCAACTTAAATAAACTTGGTTTCTCAACGTTATTGTTGGCTGCATATCCCACTAACCTTCTCTGGCAGTGTATTCGTTGTCCTCTATGATACGGGCCAGTCCGAAATCAGCAATCTTACACACTAAACTCTTGTTGACCAGGATGTTGGCAGCACGAAGGTCTCTGTGAATGTAGTTTCTCTGCTCAATGTAAGCCATGCCTTCTGCTATCTGAAGTCAGAGAAAAAAATGTTTTAGTTACGTTTAATGATGTGCTTACGTGAGGTATGTGTAACTAATAGCAAGAGGTGTGATAAGCTTTAATGGTGTGTGTGTGTGCGTGTGTGTGTGGATCCTCTTATCGGTGAAGCCAGATTCACATCTGTCCTGTTAAGTGCTTGCAATTCTCTTCCTCTTTTCAACTAATGGTCGCACCCTTTTTTTTTTTGCAATTGCCACACACACTTGCATTCAAAATCCTCACTTGAAATGAAACATGTCATATCTCATAACTAATATTTCCTAATATATATTTTTGTATAACTTCATTATTACCTGATTCTGAATGTATATTGGTGGTATATATATATAAATATATGTTTTGAGAGAGGTTTCTTATGCTCACTAAGCCTCTTATGCTCAGTTGCATTTATTTGAACAAAACTACAGTAAAAATATAATAATGTGAATATTCTCACAATTTCAAATAGCTGTTTGAATATATTTAAAATATAATTTATTCCTGTGATGGTAAAGCTGAATTTTCAGCTTCATTACTCCAGTCTTCAGTGTCACATGATCCTTCAGAAATCATTCTAATATTTGATGCTCAAGATACATGTATTATAAGTTGAAAACAGTTTCATAGCTTAATGTTTTTTTATAAATGCAGTCTTTGTGAGCATAAGAGACTTCTTTTAAAATGTTTAATTATTTACTTTAAAGAGTGACAGGAAGTTAAAGTGACAGGAAGTTAAAGGAATTGATTGTCATGTTAATGGTGGATTCAATCCTGTCTCTCTCTCTCTCACACGCACACATACCTCTGTACACAAATATTACTGTCTGTCGGTTATCACATTTGAATATTAAAATCTACAAAGGCAAACCTGTCTTCCACATCAAGGGAACGTGACTCTGTATGTGGGAGGAAAGCACATGAACTGAACAAAGGAGATCTTCAGACGCCTCACCTGTGCTGAGAAGTCAATCAGTTTGGGCAACTGGACACGATTCCCTTCATCGCTTTTAATGAAGTCCAGTAAACTGCCTGTAAAACACAAGCACACAAACAGATAAATAACAGAAATATAAAGCCATGCTCTGCACAGTGGAGTCTGGAGTCACACACACCTTTCTCCATGAACTCTGTAATGATGTATATGGGCTCCTCTTTGGTGACCACAGCATTGAGACGGACCAGTTTGTCGTGCTGGAGGGATTTCATTAAGTTGGCCTCCATGAGGAAAGCTTCCACAGACATAGTGCCAGGCTTCATAGTCTTCACTGCCACTTTTGTGTGCTTGTTGTATGTTGCTGAGAAGCAAACAGAGATGAGTTATGCTGGAATTCTTCATTTTCATTACACCATTATTAGTCTCTGCTCCCTGCCCAAAGCCTGAAAGGACCTGAGAAACTGCTGGGTTTCAGACTGGGTTCAAGACCAGGTCAGTTTTTTAGGTACGGCTTCAGGTTTGTGTTTTTTCAGGTTTATAATTACTGAAAAGCTTAAAAATGTTGTGCGCATCTCCTAAACCTGAAGGCTCCTCTATAATTAATGAAAATATTTATTAATTATACAAAAAAATTTATATATATATGGGGGAAGTTGTGGCCTAGTGGTTAGAGAGTTTAACTCCTAACCCTAAGGTTGTGGGTTCGAGTCTCGGGCCGTCAATACCACGACTGAGGTGCCCTTGAGCAAGGCACCGAACCCCCAACTGCTCCCCGGGCACCGCAGCATAAATGGCTGCCCACTGATCCGGGTGTGTGTTCACGGTGTGTGTGTGTGTTCACTGCTGTGTGTGTGTGCACTCGGATGGGTTAAATGCAGAGCACCAATTCTGAGTATGGGTCACCATACTTGGCTGTGTGTCACATCACTTTTTTTCTCACTTTCACTTTCATATATATATATATATATATATATATATATATATATATATATATATATATATATATATATATATATATATATATAATTAAAAAATACACACACAATAATTATATTATATTATATTATATTATATTAGGTCCTATATTACCATCAGGTCTTCATCAGGTATATATTATATTATTTATATTATATTATATTATATTATATATCAGGTCCTATATTACCATCAGGTCTTCATCAGGCACCTTTATAATTAATGGAAAAAAAAATTATTACTGTAATAATAAGTTGTGATTGAATAACAGTGTCATTGTGATACATATATCAATAATGTAAATTTTGTGTATAATGTATTTTCAGTCCCACTTTATACTAGGTGCCCTTAACTACTATGTACTTACATTACAAATAAGTACAATGTACTTATTGTGTTCATATTGAATTGCAAAATACTTTTGCTGTTACTGAAGTGGGATACCAGTGAGGTTAGGGACAGGTTGGTGGTATGGGTAGGTTTAAGGATGGGTTAAGGTGTAAGGGATAGGTCAACAGTGTAATTATAAATGTACAATGTAAAAACAGGTATGTGCACAATAAATGCATTGTATCAAATGATTAATTTAAATGTAAGTACATCTCTTAATCCATTGTGTGGCCTTCTTGAGCATCAGTACGGTTTCACCTTTTGTAATAGTTATGCATGAATCCCTCAGTTGTCCTCAGTTTTAAAGTTGGATTTCAAAATCATACAGTCAGTGTTGGAAAGGTTTCAAATATGCAGAAGATGCTGGAAAACCAAAGAATGTGCAGGAGCTGGAGGATTTTTCTGAACTGCTCAGGACCAACAAGGGACTCATGAACAACTTGTTATATACTTAGCGTATTAATATAAAATGCCAATGCTTGGACACTTCAATCCCGACTTCTTAGAGTCATAACCAACCATTTTAGTTCTGTATTTTACCCTGGACAAATCTTTCAGATCCTTCTAAACAAACCATGCTGCACAGCAACAGTTTTTGGAGTAAGCAGACACATAAGAAATACATATTAAAGCAAGTCTTTCTTGTCTTACCCATCCAGACCTCTCCAAACTGGCCTGCTCCCAGACGTTTGTCCAGTTTGAGGGACTCACGTGGGATCTCCCAAGCATCTTTCTCCCAAGGTTTCTGAGGTTTGGGACTCAGACAGGGAACAGTGAGAGATTGGCACAACCCATCGCTCTGCTCTGTAGATGCAAATTTATACAGTTTGTTATAAACCAGCTAGTCGTTGTAAACCAGCTGAGTAAACAATCCTTCATGAAAAAGGTTGGTAAAGATCAAATATGTATATTTTCCTGTGAAATGTGTCCAGATATTTGCATTTTTTATTGTACTTACTCTTGTAGTGGCTGACCAGATCCTGCAGGGTGTTGAAGGTGTTACGAGGAGAAATATAGAAACCGCCATTATCCAGCGTGCGGATCTTATAATGCTTCACAGTGTCTCCTGTTCGGTCGCAGTCTCTGACAGACAGAGAGTAGCTTCCTGAGGGGGGAGATACAGATGTTTTTAAGGGCAGATAAGAATCTGGTAGATGTGTAGCTGAAGTAAAAATATTACCGCTATTTTAAAAAAAACACTAATGCTTCAGAATTACACTCCTTGCATAAAACCCTTCAGCTTTAACACTGTGCTGAACGTACCCTTGGTGGTTTCACTGTCTCTGATCATAAAAGATCCTATTTTGTTTCCAGATGCCAGCAGCTGTCTCTCTGCATCCTTTCTGCTGACACCTTTAAAAAACCACCTGTAGACATACACATAAATAGATTAAAAATTATGTGAAAATACCATAAACGTTTAAAAGTAAGGCTGTTTATTTAAAAACAGTAATATTGTAAAATTGTGAATTTTCTATTTTAATATATTTTAAAATGTAATTTATTTCTGTGTTGCCAATTTGGTGAAACATTTCTTAATATTATCAATGTTGAATATTTTTGTGGAAACTGTACATTTTTTCTTTTTTTCAGAATTCTTTAAAGTAAAAAAAAAAGCATTTATTTGAAATATTTTGCAACATTTTACCTCTTTACTGTCACTTTTGATAAATTTAATGGGTCATATTATATTATATTATATTAAACAATCGTATTATTATATGTGACAATGGAACACAAAACTGGAATCTGAGGGTGCAAAAAAATCTAAATATTGAGAAAATCGCCCTTACAGTTGTCCAAATGAAGTTCTTAGCAATGCATATTATTTATCAAAAATTCAGTTTTGATATATTTACGGTAGGAGTATCTTCATGGAACATGATCTTCACTTAATATCCTAATGATTTTTGGCATTTTGATCCATACAATGTATTGTTGCCTATTGCTACAAATATACCCAAGCTACTTATGACTGGTTTTGTGGTCCAGGATCACATATTATAAACA
Source organism: Cyprinus carpio (assembly GCF_018340385.1). Taxonomy (NCBI): domain Eukaryota; kingdom Metazoa; phylum Chordata; class Actinopteri; order Cypriniformes; family Cyprinidae; genus Cyprinus; species Cyprinus carpio. Next base: position 10,872,666 of record NC_056619.1, on the reverse strand, counting down.
ACCTTTACTGAGAGATCAATGGCACCACTACAAATGTACACAAACTATATTTACTCACTCTTCAGTTTCCAGAGTATCCTTGGCAACATAGTTACTGGGGATGAAGCCCTCCTGACCAGTGCTAATAGATGCTGCTTTCCACCATTCACCTGACCTAAACACATCAATCAATGAATCAATCAGTCATTCAATCAGTCAGTCAAAGAAATGAGATACTGCATGTTAAATCCTCATTCAGAATGACAGGTTTACTTACTCCTGAAGGATTCTGAGTCTGTCTCCTTTCTTGAAGCCCAGGTCACCTTCATGCATAGCTTCATAGTCATACAGAGCTATGGCAATGTTCTCTGAAGCTAAAGGCAAATGGAATCTTTAGTGTGAAAGAGCTGTAATCACACATTCACTATGGTTCTGAGTAAGAAACAGACTGGCGTCACATAATAACAACACTTGCTGTGAGTTTATCACGATTCCAACAGGGTACAACGGTTTTAAAGTGTGCATACTTTTTATACAGCGATTAAGGTTGAGAATTAATAGCAGGCGTATGCACTGGCTGTGCTGCAGCACACATTGAGGTTGAATGAAATGCATGTGGAAAACCTCAAAACAAGCTACTTTTTCGTGTTTACGACACATTTAACACCACATCACTGAACGTTTTACTCTTGCTCACGAGGTCAACCATATGAGTTGAAATGTGTATTTTTTAAGTATTTCACTATTAAAAAAAAAAAAAAACACTAACATTCTGAACGAGACATCCTGCCTATTTACTAGAAATCAAAGACAATTTCACTTACTATCTTGCCCAGGAGCTGGGTTGGAGGTGCTTCTGTTCTGTAGATGGTAGAAGAGGTGCAGTATTTAAAACAACAAACTAGACATTTCAGTTCTCTTTTCTGAGCACAAAAACAGACCTCTCTGAGGCAGTCTTTCAAATAGAGGATATCTGTTTAAATAAATAAAAATTTCAAGCTCTTTTTAAGGTCATTATGTAAATCAGGTAGCAGCAGCTAGAAGCACAAGCACAGAGCGGTGCTGTTACTGTTAACTGAAACTATTAAAAATTATGCTTTCAGTCATTGGAATAAAGCTGAAATGAAATAAAACACTCTATTAAATAAAAAACCAAAAAATACTAATGTTGAATTAAGTAAATCTAAAGAGAAGTATTAAATTATAATAATAATAATAATAACATTTAAAAAGAACTAAAACCTGGACAAAATTCTAATTCAAAATATTATATATAACATTTTATTAATATATGCAAAGTCAACATGATCATAAAGCTGAGACTACGCTGTCTCTCAGACTTAGAGAAGTTCAGTATCTGAAGTCACGAAATGTGCTGAAACAGCCAGTTCTGATGGTTTAGCGCAACTCAGCACTTTTCAGTGAGGAATAACCCTGAAAAGATGTCTTCTCAATTTAATCAGAAATTCCAGAATGCTTCTACTTACAGCTTTGGAGCCTGCCGTTGGGTCTTTGGTGTAATGTGCTGTCTGGTTGCGACTGTCATCGCTGCCCACTGATTTCCCAATAGGATCCTGCTCTGGTTTGGTCCCCACACAGCCCATGTTGAGACCTGAAGATTTAACAACAGAAGACACTAATGCAGGTTGTCCTTGTACTAACAACAAAACATTTCCAGAAATAGAAAATATGCAAAACATGGGCTGTTCTGAGTTCCCACTACACAACTGTTATTTTTGATGCTCGAAAAGCATGTATGGAACAGATTATGATGGAAAAATGTCTGTAATGTGCCATATATGACTCAAATTGTATTAAATGCCACGTTTTTGGCCTACTGTACAACAACATGATACTTCTGATTGGTATTTCCAATATTAGGAGTCAGACATAAATAAACATGATTTCCCAAAATCACTGTAAGCCTGTGTAGATTGTAGAGACCCTTGGTGCCATTGGTTACTACAGTTGGAGTATGACTCTTTTGGGAAATGTAACCTTTAACGATAAATGTAGTGAAAGTCAAAATAACCGGTTTCTCGCACTGACTTCCACGTTGTAGGCTGCAGTTCTCTCTCGCCTGTGGTTTTGTCATTAACTCGCTCACACATGCACATGCGGAAGCTGCTCAGTGGAAACTGTGGTTGGTTAAGGCCTAATGTTCAAAGCTGATTCAAATCAGCTAGCCTTAACACCCTAACACTTTTCTGAGAGCGTAGCAGAAATTCATCAACCAAAACGTAAAGAACTGCCTCCCATCAAAAATAGATTCCAACTTGGTCGATTGTTGGAAGAGAAAAGCTACTTTTTCCTCACTTTTGAACGACAGGTGAGCGGAAACCGCATGTTTCTGAGCTCTTTGGCCTCTTTGTGGCTATCGCCTAAGAATAAAGGACCTTCGACTTGCATCTCTTGTCATGAGAGCGCAGTGCAGGTTCATGCTTCATTTCATGCATGATAATGAACTTATTCACTCTTAATCTGGATGTGCATGACCCTACACAAAACCCCAACCAAAACACCAAAATTTATTATCAATGGTCAGTCTGTTTGTTCTGAAGATAACCAAGATAAAGAAGTAAATTATAGAAATGTCACTGGAGAGTCCAATCAGCTGAACACTGAATCGTAATTCAAGAACTGCTAAAGTTGCGTCCTTCAGTAGATGCAATGAGTTTGAGAAATATGTGGCGCATTAAAAACTTGTTTCCTGTAGCTTGTTCACCCATGTTCTGCTTTCTCTTTATATGAAGTTGTTTCGAATGCTTTTTTAGTCTCACTGGCTGACTCTAATGGGATCAGGTCCGTTGTGAAAAACAAGTGCATTGAATTTTATTAAATGTACACCTGTAGTATACGTCAAAGTATATTTTAAATATTTAAATAATGTAATATTACTGCAATAAAGGCTACTGAAGAGCGAGTACACTTGTATGACAATGGTTCCTTTAAAAAGTGCACTCTGTAATAATGTTACATTTTTAACATTATTAATGTTAAATGTCAATGTTTTACTTTAAAGTCTGAATAAATACACTAACATACTAAAGCACTTAATTTGTGGGGGGGGGGGGGGTTCTTAAGGCTTGACAGTACTTCAAGCATAATTTAAAGACAATAGAATTATGAAATTACACACAGTATAAAGACTTAAATCCTATTTATGTGGTTCAAAAAAGTTTAATAAATTTAATAAACATTCAAACTATGATTACATTTTCATTCGATTGCAAATAACATGCTGATGTCTGAAAACATAACTTGACATTTTGTCCTGTTTTTTTATTTTTTATGTTTTTTACATAATAATGGAATGGTATACTAAAGTAGTTCTTTTCACAGAGGAGCTGATGTTCTGGTAGTCTCCTCTCAACCTGCTTAATTGCTGGCTTGAACACAGGTACATTTCCTTCTTCCTACTCCGAATCCGATAACTGATCATACCCGGAGGAAATTTTCAGATTTGCCTTTCGACAGTGTCACCCATCCCATGCAACCCAAAGATTATTTTGTTCCCCAAAGCTGAGAGGAACCACCTCCACTTTTCCCACAGTAGTGCAGGGAGACTCAGAACTACAGCTCTTTTCATTTAACCACACATGCAAATGTGGGATGTGTCAGTTCCACCTTCCTTGTCAGGACTCTCTCATTGTTATTTGTTTTCTGTCCCAGAACTGGAGAGTTGCAAACTGTCAGAAAACACCAAAGCTGACTGACTGACAGGTCTGACTGACAGCAGGCCAACAGCCAATAGAGAAACGTGAAATATTACTGTAAAGAGTGCTTTTGAGTGTCCTTTTACATGAGAAGATGGATCCTCAGAGGAGGAAGAGAAATATTTAAATGTGACCTCTGATATTATGTTCTCTAAAACTATACTGAACTATGGAAGTACCAGTATAACTAAAGTTAAAGCATAATATTACTTCAAAGAAACATGCGGGTTCCTCAAAAAATGCGGGTTCCTGTGTTACAAAAAAAAAAAAAAAAAAAAAAAAAAAAGTAACCTACTGGATTTGACACAGTGCCATTCTTTACAAATGAATCCAAATAAACAATTCAGTAAAAGAATAAACAGCTAGGCCTAAATCGTGATGAAATATGGGTCTGATGAAATAGATGCTCATGACAAAAATTTTAAGTAGACATATTAAAATAATTTTAAATGTTAATATTAGGGCTATTTAAGTTAAGTGAATATGTATGAAACCTCGTTTTAAAAAACGTACATTGAAAACCAAAAGTCCAAGTCGTTTAATTACCAAAATAATATTAACAATAAACCTTACCAAGTAATAACTCTAAGAAGGTATGTAAAAAAAATATATATATTTTAAGCGAACTTACCACTTAAAATGCAATCCAGAAGAAAAGTATATTTCTTTATTCACAAAATCTCGCTAGTTAACCGAGATGTAGAAATGTTTAAGCCGCTTCACACCGGCTCCTCCATCACACTGATGCGCTTCTGTGTTCCAGTAAGTGAGAGTCTCGCGCTGTACTGTCCAAGAGGAAGTTATGTTTCAAAAACTACTGAGATGCCTTCCTAGGGTACAGTTTAGAACACCAGGGGCGCTCCGAGTCAGATCAGCTCATATATACACATTGAACCCATCCGATTCATAACGAGCTGATAATCGCAAAAAATAAAAATAAATAAATAAATCAAGCTCCTATAACGGGTGAAATGTTGTCTAGGTAGGGAACTGAGTGAGTATTGAGACACACCCTGTAGTCAGAGGAAATCTGTCACAAATATTCCGCTTCAATATCCGCATGTCCTTTACACGCAATAGTCTTCGAACAACACTGTGAAACCAGGGTATTTTGTGTTAAGGTTGCAAAAAAGCTGTTTACAACCCTTTGCAATGTCACCACTTCTGAGATAAAAAATAAATAATAATAAATAAATAAATAAATAAATACCTTCAGTCTAAGTATCATTCAAATTTTGACAAATAATAAGAGCGATTTCAATATACAAGTGATGATAAAGTTAAAATAAAAGGGAAAAATGTAACAAAATATTAATTATTATTTAGACAAAATTTGCTTGAGAACAGATTAGAAGAGCGAGCTGAGTGTAACTTTAGTGCATAACCACAGACAGAAACACACAGATGTATTATTGGATTGGAAACAGACAAACAAACAGTTGGTCTGGCCTCACAGTTACATAAGGACAGAATTATCCCCTATGGTGAGATTAAACACCCTCTTCTTTTGAAAGAGACAGAGAAAGAAACATAATAAACAAGCAAATATATAAATCTACCCCTTCTTTAAAACAACTTACGCAAATACTTATAAGAGAGAACAGAAATCGGACAGCTAGGAATATTAAACAAAACATATATGTGCATGGATCAAATAAAACATTCCTATTAGAAACTTAGAAAACAAAGTCAGGTGTGATATGTTGATGCAAGGGTTTTTATTAGGATTTCTACCTTTGTACTTTAAACTCATACACCTTTGTTCAGTATACAAAAGCAAGCAAGTCAAGTGTTGTGGTGATTGGCATATTCAAGTGAAAATTCTGAATTGTTCCAATGACTCTTCACCGTGAAAATTATTTATCCTCTTCCTGCAACAACGCAGGTGTTTCCCACATCCTAAAACATTACAGGTGATAGTTCACAAAGTATGACCACAGCAATCAGTTTGCTGCCATGGTCTTATAACTGCATTTCGTTCGACAGACGTTAGCAGAGGAACTAATGTATCAGATGAAATTAAGTATTAGATAATCTCCAAATTATCTCTTAAAACTATCTAAAAATAGTGCAAAGGAAAGGTTTACAGCTAGTTTGAAACAACAGTACAGAAAGTTAAAAAAAAAAAAAAAACCTTTACTTTTTTCTTCACAGTTTTACTGTTCCTCCTTTTTGCAGCTTTTACAGCTGCAAGTGGAAAATTCACTATTACAAAATATATGCTTGACATCTCAAAAAAAAAAAACAAAAGGGGAAGCCGAGGGTTTTTCATTTTGTCACATCTACAAGAAGCAGGCTGTAGTGCTCAGACATAGACAAAAATAGATGAGATGCGACACCTTTTACATGAAAGAAAGAATGAACATAAACTTAGAGCTGACATGACAATGTTCAAAACACAAGTCAGCAAGAAATCATATGTTCTCATGTTATATGTGCTTATTAATAACTTGTGATGTTACAAAAGAGGAAGAAGAAAATGAAACTGAGGAAATTAAAACATATCTAGATAAGTTTATTAACAGCCCCCTTGTCAGTGAAAACGGCGGGCTTCCTGTTTTAGTACAGCTAAAAATGGCTGGAAAATTGTCTCAATGAATGAATGAATGATGCATTTAGATAGCACTTTATTGTGTATTGCTGTACACCCAAAGTGCTTTACAATAATGGAGGGGTCTCTTCTCAGCCACCGCCAGTGGATAATCCAATGGATTTGTTACTTTATTCATAATCAATGCTCAAATTTACCCATGTGCAGTATGAACAATATAGCTGCACATGCTACTAATAGATCTTATTTAATTCCAGTCTGGACTGCATTATGTATTCTGTTTGATACATGAGAATTATGTTGACAGAGGTGTAGCTGAAGTCTAATGTTGGTTTTTCTGGAAAACTATAGCAAACGCCAGAGATTCAAACTTGAAAACTGGCGGCGAAAGGTGAAAGAAAAAAGGGTGTGTGCATAACCACAGCAATAGCTGAATCCACTGCCTGTATATATATATAAAAAAAAGAGTATGAAGAATAACGTTTGTGAAAATACTAAACAAAGCCAATTAACATAAAACAGAGATAAATATATGAGACCTTCATCCTTGCTCTGAGTCTACATTTTTTCCTTGAGGTCCCCTGCTCAGACGAATTTTCTTCTCCTTTACTGAGCGCTGGGAAAAAGCTAAGACAAAACAATACAAGTGACCTTTTAGAAGATGCTAAATGTATGTTTTTTAAATTAAAAATAAATAAATTATTAAAATACGATCTATTACCATCAGTATCCTGCCCAAGTCTTTTTCTGCTTGCTTCAAGGTTATTGTTCTCTTTCTCCTCTTGCTCCATTGGTCTGCTGCCATGATCAGACAACTTCACCACCAGCCACAACAAAGCAGAAGTTAGAACTGATCTCATAAAGCTGTTTGAAATTTAATGACATAACATGAATTCAGTGCTAAGATTACCTGTAATCCTGATTTAAGCGTCTCCATAACCACAACTGCAAGGCAAAACAGTCCAGTTCAACTTCGCACAATCCAAATAAACCTAAACCAGCCAACAAGAGTGAAGCTTTACCTGGTTGCAGGGAAATGGTTAGCGGTGGGATTTTCTTCTTCTCTGAGCTGACAGACGTTTCAGCTGCTGTAGATGTTTCACCTTCCTTTACCTCTTCCTGTTCCTTACATGTTTCCCGTGCTTCCTCCTGCTGTGTAATGTGAACCAAACATCACAGGTACTGGTAAATACAACTATTTCCAGAGTTTGTTGCTAAAACATGAATTCATTCATTTTAGGTAGGTCGTAGCCATGTTGTGCTAATTTGTTCTTTTGTTTTATTTCAATTGTGGCCAGAATGTAACTACGTTAAATGAAGGAACGAAACAGTACACGTGGCCTTGATTTTACAAAACCACAATACCAATTTTTTTTCTATATGCCCAGGCCTTCGTAAACAGGAACAATGCAAACACAAAGAAACATTAGTCTGAGTGTGCAACAGTATACAATATACAAAACAAAGACAAAGCTGAACCTTTTCCATGTCAAAGAGAAAGGACTGCTATTCGTGCAATATCCTGAATGCTTGATCAAAACTGCATTATCTTGTATTAGCTAATTAAAAAAAAAACAAAAAAAAACGTTGGCAGCCTGCGTTAATGGAAGCAACCTAAAGAAAGGGAGAAGTTAAATTTGTTGTGTTATTGTAGTCTAGCCGAGTATTTCTTAACCAAGCTAGCATTACGCTAAGCTAGCAGCTAGCTAAGCAGTTAGCTCGCAAAGCGAAAAACTAACTGAAACTGTTAAGAAAAAGGAAATGTTTAACTTGACTATTCTTTAGCTTTGGCAATATACTATGATATGCAGTTTATAAGTATAATTAACATATTTTCATAGTAATTTTAACATGATTTTCTAGATTTTCTGTTTAAGCATTAACAGGATACACTCATTAAATACTGTCTCAACCAAAGGAATGTCTTTAATGAGGAGATATTTCTGCACATTTGAAGTCTACCTGTGTATTACTGTCTGTTGTCTGCTGGTCACTTTGAGGGCTTGATGGGCATTGAGATGACGATGAAAGCGTAGCAGGTGGTGAGGAAGATGAAGAGGAAGATACATCGCTCTGTGATTGTGTTTTCTCTTTCTCTTTGCTTTTTGAACGGCCCGACTCAGACAGGTCTAACGGAGCTTCCTCTTCATCCTCTCTCAGCTTCTCTCCAAAAATCCTCTCTGGCGGCGTTGCTGAGGCCTTCCACTGGGGCGGCGCTGTAACAGCTTCTGTCACTCTCTTTTCTCTACTCTCTGCATGCTCTGACAGGTTTCTGCGGGACCAGGGCCGCATACCGCTAGGTGTTGGGCCATGTGTACGAGACTGGTGGCCACCGCTTGGTGGGACCAGTTTAGGGAAACGCAGTATGTTTGAGCTGGGAATAGGGTTCTGGCTTGGGTGAACTGCTATCCCGCTACCAACACCAGAGCCGCCCGCTGCTACTGTTACCCAGTCAGTAGATTCTGAGAGCGACCACGGGATAGACAGGCGACCCGTCTTGATCGGAAGTGGTCGGAAGGGGACGGGGGTGTGAATTTGTTGCCGGCTGCTACGTTCCTCAGAGGCAACAGAAGAAAAAATAGGATTGTTCTTCAGTAGACTAAGAGGAGATGGAAGAGAAGGAGACAAAGGGGAATGTCTGTGCTCAACCGAGTCCACGCTGGAAGATCTGTGGGTGTATGAGGGGAATAATTAAGATGTGCCACCTTAAAGGAGACATATTATGCCCCTTTTTAAAATATGTTATATAAGTCTCAGGTGTCCCCACAATGTGTTTGTGATGTTCAAGCTAAAAATACCCCACAGATCATTTATTACATAATTTCCACTCAAATGCCTATTTTGAGTGGAAGCCGAAACGCATAGTTTTCGTGCATGTCTCTTTAAATGCAAATGAGCTGCTGCTCCCCACCTCCTTTTACCAGAATAGGGCTGCGTCTTTACAGCTCGTAACTCAAATACTCTGCTAAAAACATCTGTTTGGTTTTGATTATCATGAATATCGCATTGAAATCATGTGTTTTAAACCATATTAGTTTAAACTTCTGATATACGGTTTTCTGTGCACACACAAAATGGCTGTCTCACCTTCTTTCAGCACTGTGGTCTGTGCCCCATCTTGAGATGGGCGACATGGGCTTATTCGACTCCTGAAAGAGAGAAACTCAAATTTCAGCAAACAATGAAACACAAAAGAATAGAAAGAACAAGATTTACTATAAAACAACCAATTTTAAAAGAGCAAAAACAAATTATAGCTTACAAATGAAAACACCCTGCCCCAGCTTTGCATAAGTTTGTGTTCAGAAGCTTTTTCTGTAAAGGATAAAGAACATTAAAAAAATAATAATAATAAATCATCAGATGTTACAAGCTAAGATATATTCAAGATATTCAGTAGACGTAAAGTAAAATCTATAATCTATGATAACCTAAAGTATTATCAGAATAAAACAGCACTGGTTCTCATATATGTCAGAAATGTCTGCTGTAACGTACCCAGGCTGTGTGTTGGGCTGTGTTTGACAGTGGCTGCAGGTACAGTGGTGTCCCCTGGTGGAGGCTGGCTGGACTTCAGCCCTGAGGCCAGTAAAGTCACAGCAGCCACTGCTGTGTCAGGTGACCCCTTGACCTCTGGGGTCATTGTGTCTTCTGAATGACCATTCTGTCGACTGAAAGGTGAAGGAACGAGTTATTACGCATGTCTATTATATACAATACATTGTATTAATCTGTTAAACGGGCCCTGACCACAAGTGACCAACATCGGGCGAAAGATATTTTGCCAAAATGTGGTGCAGACCACAGTATGTTGGCTAGTGCTGCATGGTTACAGTTACAGTAAATCAGATCGTGCCACTATATGACAGGATCAGGACTTGCAAATGAGAAACAACAGGAAATACTTGCAAAAATGTGGCAAGGAAGCACGATGAGAAAATTGGCCACTCACTTTGATGGATCCCTCAAGCCCTTCAGCTCCTCTCTCAGTCTGTCGTTTTCTTTCTTTAGTGCATTCATCTCACTCACTGCAGCAGTAAACAAGAATATCACTAATATTCATTATATTCCTCTTTGACCTCTGTGATTTTTTTAAAGAAATTAATACTTTTGATCAATTTAACGGATCCTTGCTGAATAAAAGTAAATAAAAACATTATTTTAAAATAGATAACAGTTATTTCAAACAGTACCGTTTACTGTATTTTTAAACATTTTTTAATGTATTTTTTTTCTTCTTCTTTTTTTCATTACACAGCATTTGTGTAAAGCCTGAAAAATGATATCTCAAAAGAAATCTTCTTGTGACTTTTTGCATAAAACAAATCAACGTGGTCAATGCCACAACATTTCTTCTTCATATAAAGGCTCTATTTATAGCTCACCCATTAGAGAGATGTGCTGCAGACTCTGGAGCTGGGAGTTTTCATACTCCTGTTGCCTTTTTTTAGCCACATCCTGAGTGACTGTACACCTGTCACACAACCCGGCCCGCAACCTGAGAATCGACAGACACATCCGGTGTGGGCAGAGGTGCATGAGATTACATTTAAGAATGACTTTCTCTCTCTTAAACACACACACACACACCTGTTCTCCAGTTGTTTGATGTTCTCAGTAAGAATCCGCTGCTGTTCTTTCATCTGCTGGTTCCTGTTGTAAAGTTCTTCCATGCGCTTTGCGTCGCTACAACAGAATGCACATAAACCATTATTGAGGTAGATGTCAATTATGATGTCAGTCATGATTTTAGCTTGAAAAATATGGCATTCACACTCACATATTCTTTTTATTTGTCAGCTCCAGTACTTTCTCTTGCCATCCTGTAGAAAAAGAGAAGAACACATAGTGAATCTGGACAACCGGAGAGTGAAGCATTAGATGGCACAGAGGAAAGAAGTGGCAGCTGTTATAAGTTTACTTAAAGAAAAAGTTCATGCAAAAATAAAAATTTAAAAGCATCATAAATAACCCACAAGTAATTCATACAACTCCAGTGAAGTGGAAAGCTGCATGTTTGTAATAAACAAATTCATAATTAAGACATTTTAACGTTAAACTGTCACTTTCGGACAAAATATACGTTTGTTTAGAAGTGTTTTGACCGGAGTCGTGTGAATTACTGTGACGTTTTTCTCAGCTGACTCTCATTCTGACGGCACCCATTCACTGCAGAGGATCCACTGGTGAGCAAGTGATGAAATGTTATTCTCCAAATCTGTTCTAATGAAGAAACAAACTCATCTACATCTTGGAATGCCTAACGTTGAGTACATTTTCAGCTTATTTTTTTAGTCAACTATTCCTTCAAATATCATGTCCAGGCTTATTTTTGCTGACATTTTTGGTTGCATTATGAAGTGTTAATGTGAGTCACGATGTAATGCCATTGTGTTGAATTCACCCCACCTTTATTCATTAAACTCTTGCCTTTTGTGTTCAGAAAGAAAGACATGAAAAAAGGAAGTCTAAAAGGCTTGGAATGACATGATGGTGAATAAACAATGTCAGATTTATACTCAAAATGTTGCTAATTTAAGAGTTTGTGAGCTCACAGCATTTTTAAAAAATATTTTTTATTGCTTGGTTGGAACAGCAGCTATGCTAATTACCGAAAACCTGAGAAGAGATGAGGCTAACCCCTCAGAGGACCTCAGATGATGCCAACTCTGAAACAACAGAAACTACTGGACCAAATTTTGCTACAAGTTTGATTGCAACATATAATCATTGCAGTTAATAGTGTTCATCGTCTGTTTGATTACGTCATTAACTGAATTTTCCCATACATTTCTGCCATATGTACATTAGCTGACAGTCACCACTGACAAGCTACTACTAAATATATTGTAGAAACGTAATTTTCTGTAAAGCTGCTTTGCAACGATTTGTATCGTGAAAAGCGCTATACAAATAAACTTGAATTTGAATTGAATTGAATTTATGCAGTTGTTGTTAAATTTCTCAGGCAAAAAAGGTCCAACTGCCATAGTCAACTGTGTAGCGATTTATGAAGCAAAACTCACACGGTAGTCACTTTCAAACCTAATAGCTTTCTGTTTGTCAATGCGGCAAATTCATGTGACCAAGAGAAAAATCTGCATGGGGAAATTTTTTTTTTTTTTGCCCTCAAGCGAAACTCCTGATCATGCAGATCCCTATTTGAAATGACTGGATTTCATCTGAGAAATTTTGCTGAGCAACAGTAAATGTGACCAATAGTTATCTATTTAATCATTTTTTTTTTTTTTTTGTCATGTAAAGATGTTTTTACTGTTCATAGTTAGTACTGTTCATTGGTTTGAGAAGTTGCCTATTGGCAAAATCTCAAAACAAACAAACAAACAAAAAAATGGCTGGTCTTACCCTCTAACTCATGTTCATGCACTTCCCGCAGTTTCTGCAGGAGGTCAGGAAAGCTTTCCATAGCCATGCTAGTGTTCCTGCACACCTGCCTCTTCACTCGTCTTCCTACGAATAAGGATAGGAAGGAATAATAAAGGAAAATATGAAAAAATTAAGATTTGTTAAATCAATGCATGATTAGGGTACAACTGCTGCCAGTTCATGTTTTGCTGTTGCCCTGGCAACAATACCTGCTAAAATATGAGCTTACATTTCTACACTCATATATACCAAGGCTATTAAAACCTGGTCTTGCCAAACTGGTTCTGCAAGATGTATTCTCTGCAGGCCTAACTTTATTTGTGTATGCATGCATGATTGTGTGTAGAAGAGAGAGTGAGAGCGTAAGAAATAAGAAGAGACAGAATTACCACAACATGTGTGTTCGTGCTTGCATCTAAAAACAAACAGGATCAGGAAGTTTTTTTATAACCCTTGTAATGCGCAGACATCTTATAAATGGGTTTCAATTTGACACACACAATATTAACATCTAAATATGACAACGTTCAGCTTATCTTCCCTGACCTGTGCTATCTACAAATATCTACTCCTTCGCCTCATAAATGACTGCCTCAAAAATCTGTCAAACTATAAATTCCTGATGATCTCCATGGTTGATGTAAAGGCCTTGACACAATGAACAATGTTTAAATGACTGAAATGTGAATATATATATATTACCGTTCAAAAGTTTAGGGTCAGTATGACTTTTTTAAAGAAATTTATACTTTTATTCAGCAAAGACCCATTGAATTGATCAAAAGTGACAGCAAATCAGTATATCAGAATGATGTATGAAGAATCATGTGACTCTGAAGACTGGAGTAATGATGCTGAAAATTCAGCTTTGCATCACAGAAATAAAATTCATTTTAAAATAGATTAAAATAGAAAAGAGGTCTTTTAAGTTGTAATAATATTTCAAAATATGACTGTATTTCTGACCAAATAAATGTAGCCTTGGTGAGCATAAGAGATTTAAAAAAATAAAATAAACATTAAAAAAACCTCACGACCCCAAACTTTTGTACAGTAGAGAGCATAACTTCTCTTAAAACTGATGGGACACAAACACACTTTCTAGTAAAACAGGATTTTAATCTAAATGCAAAGTGGGAACTGTGCATAGAAACATCTGAATACATTATAATGACTCATTATATTTTTTTAACCCCATCTGCAAGTCGCTGAGGGCTCTTGGGAGGGTGTGGTCATGCCCCCCCCCCCCCCCATACAATCTTTTTTGCATTTAGATCTGAGAGCTTTTTGCCTGCTCCTTCACTCTCTCTGCATGTCGGGATACGTTAGATTACAGTTTTGAACGTTACAACAGCGGGAGCAAGAGGGAACCTGTCTTTCAGAACTGCAAACTTCACTTTTCACACACACCTACACACAAACACACACAAACTAAACCCACTCCTTTGAGCTGATGATTAAAATTAAAATAAAGTACAAATAATTACTAACAATATAGAATATACCTGTACAGATTTACCATACAAACTGGTGTTACCACATCTGACCTCTGACTCTCAGTGCCCTTGACATTTGGGGTCAGAGGTCATTCACTGTGTCACTAAATACGTGGAAGGTTATATATAATGCATACTGTAATTGATCTAAAACATACTAAATCAGTCAATTAAGTCAACAAGATGAACAGGTGTAGTCTTTGAACAGGCCTGGGGCATAATATTATTTATTAATATACATGAGAAAGTATGCTTTTGACATGGATTGGTGGATCAGGTCTGCCATTGCGCAATCTCTGCCTATGATTTTGCTAGGGTTTTGTTTTTTGTTGGTTGTTTGTGTTTTACATGTTTCAGTTTAATACTTGTTATATTACCAAGTGCAGGACAATCAAAATATGAGAGAAATGAGAGACAGAGATGTGAGCGAGTGAGCGAGGGGGGGGGGGTGCAAACAAATGTTAAACTTTGCGAACCTGTAATGAGTTTATGATACAATATCAGTGGACTCAAACTTATCAGAATTCAATTATTACTTTTTTAATAATCCTCATATAAAAAATATGTTTTTATTATTAAATTAGCATTCTCAATATTTCAATTAATATAAAGAGAAAAACTTAGTAAACAAATATATAATTAAATAATAAAAATAATATAATTTAATAAAAATAATAATAATTTAAATAATAAAAATAGACGTGACCGGAAAATTAAATACAATACTAAGAATAGGATAAATTCCTATCACTGATCAAATAGAAAAAAATAACACGTCACCACACCCAACTGAAATAGCTTAAATAATGAGTGATTGTGTTTTTGTCAATATGATGTGTTGTGTTATTGATGACTGATCACATTATGCAATAGCTCAATAAACAAACACCAAAACACATGACATCTGGTCAATACAGTGTGTTCAGGAGAAACGAGCAGTCCACTCACCCTGTGCCACCTTATGGACGTCAATCACGTCACCTGCCAATCACACGACGCTGTCGGCCCCCTCGTCACGCCAGTGTCATCCGGAGCCCCTTGGAGAGCCACATCAGATTGAAAACTAATGGAATGAGAACGAAATAGAGAGGAAAGGTAAAAAAGAGTTACATACGCCCTGTGCTCCTCTCCTCCTCCTGCTCTCCAAGCAGCCCCTCCTTCTTCTCCCCACTGACGAGGAGAACAGGTTTGAGCAGTTCCTTGCCACGGCACACAAACACCAGTTCTCCCCTGGATAAACCGGTCCTGCTGAAATCCCACTAAACCTGCCCGGCCACAAAGAAAAAAAAAAAATCCTCAGAAGGATATAGAGAAGCTTTAGACACACAAAGCCGCTTTATTCTGCTTTGATTTGCTATTTTAATCTCAAGGAACTAAAGATGCACTTATTCAGCTTTGTTGCAGTAACATGTGAAAGTTTTTATTAGCATTTATTTACTACATACATAGCCCAGAAAGGGAAATTTATCTTTTTAGACCCTCCTATTTTATGATAATAATCATCATACTGAATGATCTGTATCAAGTCATATGTCACTTTGCAAAAACCAAGCCATCAAAAGGACAGTCCTGAAGCAGCATTGGAGGTTTCTCTGATAACCACACCTGCAGAACACCTCCTAACAAGGTGACTCCTGTCCTACTGTGCACCCATAGGAAAATAATACATGGTTTTACTATAGTAACTACTGTAAAAACAAGGATATTTAGTGAAAAAGCAAAACAACCACGTTTAACTATGGTTTTACAGTAATCATGGTTTATATATGTAGCAAATCTATATTAATCAGATATTTGTAATGGTTTTACTGCAGTAACCTTCATCTAATTATGGTATTTGTACTTAAAACAAGGTCAAACAGAAAAACTTGGCTAATTTGTGGAATGTGAACCATAGTATCTGTCAAAAACCTGTTTTGCAGTAAAACCATTGTTGTGTTTTGTAAAGGTACTCTAGTCAATATCGCAAACAGCAATTAAAGAGAACTCATTTTGCTATATGCATGTGCTGTCTGAGAGACGGTTTCTAAACGTTGTCAGAGAGGTTTATTGCTGCTGCTGCAAGCAAGTACAGAAACTTGCTACTGCCAATGCATATGGCGAAGGTATACTGCTGCTGTACAAATAGCATATAAAATAACCTGTAGCATTTCTATACAGGTGGGGGGTTTCAGAGAAACTCTGAAAAAGTGCTGCAAGCCCAGGTTTCTTTGACAGTGGCCTTCAGCTCATCTGCATTTTTTGGTCTCTTGTTTCTCATTTTCTTCTTGACTATACTCCATAGATTCTCTCTGGGGTTCAGGTCTGATGAGTTTGCTGGCCAGTCAAGCACACCAACACCATGGTATTTTAACCAACTTTGTGTGCTTTTGACAGTGTGGGCAGGTACCAAATCCTGCTGGAAAAATGAAATCAGCATCTTCAAAAGGCTGGTCAGCAGAAGGAAGCATGAAGTGCTCCAAAATTTCTTGGTAAACGGGTGCAGTGACTTTGGTTTTCAAAAAACACAATGGACCAACACCAGCAGATGACATTTACCCCAAATCATCACAGACTGTGAAAACTTAACACTGGACTTCAAGCAACTTGGGCTATGAGCTTCTCCTCCCTTCCTCCAGACTCTAGGACCTTGGTTTCCAAATGAAATACAAAACTTGCTCTCATCTGAAAAGAGGACTTTGGACCACTGGGCAACAGTCCAGTTCTTCTTCTCCTTAGCCCAGGTAAGACGCCTCTGACGTTGTCTGTGGTTCAGGGGTGGCTTAACAACAGGAATACAACAACTGTAGCCAAATTCCTTGACCCATCTGTGTGTGGTGGCTCCTGATGCCTTGATCCCAGGCTCAGTCCATTCCTTGTGAAGTTCACTCAAATTTTTGATTCGATTTTGCTTCACAATCCTCATAAGGCTGCGGTTCTCTCGGTTGGTTCTGCATCTTTTTCTTCCACACTTTTTCCTTCCACTCAACTTTCTGTTAACATGCTTGGATACAGCACTCTGTGAACAGCCAGCTTCTTTGGCAATTAATTTTTTGTGGCTTACCCTCCTTATGAAGGGTTGTCAATGATTGTCTTCTGGACAACTGTCAGATCAGCAGTCTTCCCCATGATTGTGTAGCCTAGTGAACCAAACTGAGAGACTATTTTGAAGGCTCACGAAACCTTTGCAGGTGTTTTGAGTTGATTAGCTGATTGGTATGTCACCATATTCTAATTTGTTGAGATATGGAATTGGTGGGTTTTTGTTAAATGTGAGCCAAAATCATCACAATTAAAAGAACCAAAGACTTAAACTACTTCAGTCTGTGTGCATTGAATTTATTTAATAAATGAGTTTCACAATTTTAGTTGAATTACTGAAATAAATTAACTTTTTTTCCTAACATTCTAATTTATTGAGATGCACCTGTATATATATATATATATATATATATATATATATATATATATATATATATATATATATATATATATATATATATATATATATATATATATATTTATCATTGGTATATATAAATGTAAGGCAGAATGAAACAAAATGTATGTTTTATTGATCTGTTTGTGAATCAATCATCCATGTGTACATCTCTTTTTTTAATCTCATAATTTTACTCTTGATGTATGCTGGACATCTACAATCATTTAGTTTGCTTAAACTCCGCCCCTTTATTACAACTGACTGGAAGCTCAAAAAAAATAAACAAGTCAAGACAAATGATGGTAATGTCAGATTCTGCAGTACCAGACAGACCAGGTCAGTGAGCTGTGCATCTCCACCCCAATAGGACTGTTAGTCATACGCAGATTATGAGCACACTTTTGCACTCTAGAATAAACCAGATTTATGTGTCAACTTTATAATGTATCTATTTTATATAATGATATTTTGAAGAATAAGAAACCTTGTAATAGGCTTATCTTGTAATAGGCAAATGGCTATGGATTGCATATGAATTTATAGAGGGGCCAAAGAGATCCAATCTCCAAATGGTGACAGACAGATGCAAACAGGTTTCGCAGGTTCATGAAGCAAAGTATAAAATTTGCTAAATAACTGCAGTGCTCTGAGATCTGCTTTTTGTCCACTGGGTGGAGTAAAAGCACAGGTTTAAACAGTCTGTAGAGGCATATTCACCCTCTCTAATAACAATAGTTTGTTTTAAATGCACTGGTAATAAATACATACATACATATCAAAGCAAAGCAATACAATCCAAAGTTGCCAAAGACTGTTAAATACCTGATTAATGTATGTTAATGCACAACTTAAATTACTACCTATTCTACTATTCCTAATTTTATTAATTACATGGCTTGATAATTCAATAGTAAAATATGCACCAGGGTTTTCTGGGGCCGTTCATAGTGCAGGAACACACACAAGCACACACACGAGGGACTGGGATTCCATAGGATCAGAGCAGCACTACGATCCATGTCTCGAGCCAGATAAGACTTCAAAGAATGAGACAGATTTACAAGACACGGCGAATCCCCCTTTAAAAAATACTGCTGCATAAATGTTTATGTAACTCAAAAGACGTCTAACACTGCAGAAACAAGCTTAGTCATCGTAAAATGGCAACTCACATGAAAGAACAATGGGCTACCTGTGTTTTGCGAACAAAGCAATATTACTTTGCTATTAAAACAGATGCAAATCATTCAAAATTGATACAATGGGATCCAAACTTGTAATATCACTGGTGAAAATGCTTACATTGAGGGTTATATAAATGTATAAATGTAATATATTTTGTCCCCGTTATATATTTTAAACAACAATTTGGGTGAAAAGTTGAATATTAATATAAAAAGTAGGCTATACACAAACCTCATAATGTCTTGAGATTTGGTTCATTTTTAGTTTGTCAGTAGCTACACATAGTCAGACTGCATTGTGTAAAAGCTGATTATGTTCTCCAGTATGATCTGAGATGATCCAAAGAACATCTTAAGGTTCAACAGAAAAGTATCTTACTCTTTGTACAAATAGTCACATGATCAATGTCACTATTTTATACACAAATTTTACATTGTGATGTTTCTTTGATTCTAAATCCTATATTAGGTTAATTCATGGTTTTATTTGATCCTAAATCACAGCTTTTCAATGCAGACTTTTGGGCCATACTGTAACTTGTTAGAAACTGCATGATATACTCATTGGTACACAGAGGTAAATATTCATATGGCTTTTATGAAAAGATTTAAATATTCATGAACAGTCTAACGCCAATAATATTCTGTAACTCTTTTGATTGCATTGCTTGAATGTTTTGAAATTTCAAAACAAAAAACAAAACAACAAACCACAAATTTTAAAATTAAAAAAAAATAAAATATGTATTTTCATTTTTTTTTCTTTTTTCTTTTAGCATGTTTTGGCTGTAGTCTGAAATTACAGGTCCAGGTGAGACCGCTGCAGTTTTGATGCAGCTCGGCAGTCGGTCACTAGAGGGCGCTGTACAGTGATTCACTTGTGAGACTTCATTACAGCAATTGAACAGAGGGTCAATCTAAACTCAAAATGAATGCTTAACATTTTTTAATCACACACTGTAGAGATGCTGCATATAAACAAACACGTTTACACACACATTCATCATTGGCGGCAATATATGATTTCCCATTGGAAGTTGTTATGTTGTTTCTGCTCTTATACTACTTTTGATAAACTCAACAGAATGTCTTTAAACCTGCCGGTACGGGAAGGATGGAAACCAGGTCCATTGCTGTTTAACAGCACAAGGCATGGCCAGATCGCTCTGTTCCGCTACGGAGCAAAGGAATGGATGTGTCTTGATCATCTGTCTGTAGTGTTGCCAGAAAACAACATGATGGAGCAGTCAGTCAGTCCAAGACCCGATACCGTCCAAGCCCACCCAGAGACTCCACTTACAGTGACATCAAACAAGAACGAGAGAGGAAAGAAAGATACAGGACCGGGGTCGGGAACAGGGGAGCTTTGGTTTCCAATCCCCAAAGAATACGGTAATCTTAACACAGAGATTCACAAGTCACCATTTCTTCGTTTCTAATGATGGAAAATTACTGTAGCATAAATAGATATATTTCACTTTATGTGTATTTCAAATGTAAGCCCATATCCTAAATCATTAGAACATTTGTTTGGACATGCAATAGATTTAAAATCTTTTAATCTGTCACATGCTTCGGCAAAATTCAGTGTGTTTTCCAGGTCACAGGTGACCTCACCGATCCAGACGGTCTCTGTTTGCCCTTCAGTCCAAGTGACAGAGGCTGAGCTTGAGTACTTTGTGCTGGTGGCTGTATGAAGCGTAGACCAATGATGTAAAAGAGCACAAACAAAACAAATCTGGTGCCAAGTTCTTAGAAAATGTACTCTTTGTATTTCTGTTGGTTTCATATGGTTTTAAAAAAACTTTTAGAGAATTTTTAAGAAAAGTTTCAGTTTAATGGCTCTAAAAATGTCATGTGGTGTAACCAAGCAAAAGTAATAACATTTTTCTCAAAACTTCAATTCGTGTGAGTGTACACATCTTAATTATGAATTCCAAAAATGTTTTTAAACATATATTTCAAGATTATTTTTAACAAATTATTAATGCATAAATATCACTAAAATTCTTCGTTGCCACGCCACGTGACATTATGCATCCTCAATATAGAATGTATTGTAAGTGTGCAGATCTCAGTTGTTATTTAAAAAAGATGAAATTTGTTTTTAAAGAAGTGCTTTAATATATATATATATATATCCCAAAACTATTCATTCTTAAATATCAGTTTCCATGGAGGCTTCATCTTGATTAAATATCAAAATTAATTTTAATGAATTAATGAACTAATTAATTAAATCAAGAAGGTGTGGGGGATTAAATCAATAAAATATCATACTTTCATACTAAATTACAAATAAATGCTTCATCTTGATTAAATATCAAAATTAATTTTAATGAATTAATGAACTAATTAATTAAATCAATAAAATATCATACTTTCATACTAAATTACATTTGAATGTATATATATTTTTTAAATAAATACCAGGTTGGAGTGTCAAAAATATCTCATCATTGACCCATAATTGTTTGCCCAATTTGCAATCCATTGGTACCAAAACCCCACTGAACCCACTTACGTAGCCACATTTATAACAGTTAAACCCTAAATAAATACTGATGCAGTCTAATTGACTACAGCATGCAGAAAGAGAATGCTGAGAGTGGTAGGTGGCAGTGACATGTAATACGGGCACTCACGTGCACAGGCACACACTCATTCCGCTGGGGGGAAGCTGGTGGGTCTCCATTCGCGGAACCAACACAGGAAGTTCTGTTGCACAGAGAGGAAGTTGACTAAAACAGAGCTCAAAAACACCCCCTCCTGATTCCTGTGTCCCACGACGTGTGTCTACCCACACGACAGATCACCACGTCCATCTCTCAGAATGCGTGCGTGTGCGTCTGAAACAGTTTCTCACAGAACATTAAGGCGTCTGAATGTTTGAATGCTTACGTAAAAGGAATAATTCACTATATATCTCACCCAAATGTACATTTTTTGCTTCCACCGAACAAAAAATTAGGTATTTTGCTGAGATATATCTATGCTGCTCTTTCCTACAAAACACAAGTTGTAAGTTGAAAACCCAAACAGAAATAAAAAAGGCATTTTATTTATTAATATAAATCTTTTGAAACATTCTAAATGTCTTTACTGTCACTCTGTCAGCTGTAGAAAAACAATGGTAATGTGAAACATACCCAAGACCTTTTCGGGACATAAAAGAATGGCAATAAAGGTTCAGAGCTCCGCCCTAATCCATAAATAACTGACTGTCCATATCCATCTTCATCTGGACTAATAGGGATGACGAGAGATGGTCTGAATAGCAGAGCAAGGTAGACTAAGAAAGGGGGAGGGAATGAGGGAAATGTTCAGATTTGCATCCATCACAGGCTATTTTCAGCACTCCTGTTGGAGCGCTAGATGGAGTGGTGAGGGGAGGCTGAGCAGAGGGCAGCAAGTGACCTTTGACCCCAGAACCTCTTCAGTATAAACTTTATTAGCTTGCTGCAATACGTGTTTCAATCTGTTGAGGCAAGTCTTGGTTCCTCCTGCATATGAACTCTTGATACAAACTGATTCGCTCACTGGCTAAAACCCCTTTACACATTGAGAATTTATACAGACGTCTATCAACATGATTCATCGCAAGCACAAAAATGCATAAGAACATGGACACGTTGTAAAGACTAATGAAGGCAAATCAACAAACATAACACATACCCATCAGTGAAAGCTCATAAGATTTGATTAGTGCTTAAGAATGTGGCGTCCCATATCTCACCCGGCTCACCCTCATCTGGCCCCATTGGTTGTCAGCGTGCACATTCATCCTCAGCCCGGCCAATCAGCTGCAGTGACAGTGCAGCCTTCAGCCAATCACAGCATAGGAAGCCTTGACAGTGAGGGAGATGCTCATATGTGTTTATGGCCTCCTGCCTCTATGACAGAACACAGAACCCTTCAGAGAAAAATAAAGCAATTAGCCAATTACACCACACAGGCCTATTAGAAACCAAACATCCCAGTGTTTTCTTACCCTTTATACACAGCGATAAGACTTGAGCTGACTGAGCGAGCGTATCATGTCCCACGAAAAGAAGGAAAAGTGATGGTTATGAAAGAGAGGTAAGGAAGATTAGACGTATTTGCAGGGAGTCTCTCTTTATTTGAGAGAAGATGGATGAACTGAACTCTCAGTAACTCTTTGACTCCTGAGAAAGAGATGTAAAAAATTAAGTGAAAAACTAGTGCAGGTGAAACTGCTGCATATGGATTATTAATCTAAAACCAATATAAAGCACTGTTTATCTAGGGGCAGACTGATCCATCATATTAGCTCACTGAATTCCCTTGAAATACTGTTCAATAGAGCTTAAAAATTAAACAAAACACTGTCCAAAAATCTTCTGTAAAAAAAACTTTCTTCAGTGTGTACAATGAGACGTAATAGCTGCAAAAATATTAACTGCACACTTGCAAACAGGCAAAGTTTTAGGTAATTTTTTTGGTCAATTGTATATTTTTGTATTGTGGCTCTGACTTCATATATGACTTCATATTGAGATTTATACATGACTGTAATGTCTACATAATGCTGTTTTTTTTTTTTTTAGAAGTACGTGTTGGCTAACATTAACATTCAAAGTCTGCATTGATCATTTCATGTCCAGGCCTTACTTTGGACTGAGGTTTAAAAACCTCAAGTTTAAAAAACTCAATTGTTATAAAATGTTCACAAGTACATCTACATGTTCCATGACAGTCACTGGAAGAAGCAGCTGCAATGCAGACGTGCACTGATTTAC
Source organism: Cyprinus carpio (assembly GCF_018340385.1). Lineage (NCBI taxonomy): Eukaryota > Metazoa > Chordata > Actinopteri > Cypriniformes > Cyprinidae > Cyprinus > Cyprinus carpio. The sequence continues at coordinate 10,849,172 of NC_056619.1, read as the reverse complement.
TGATCTTAGAAGAACAGAGACAAAAAAAGCATTAACAGTAATAATTTAGCCATAGAAACTTCAAGTGACTTGTTGATTAATAATAGCATTGTTCTGTTCTTTTTAAAATAAGGACTATATAAGTCATGGGGATTAAAGTGTGTCTAGAATGTACTGTATGTAATATATATATATATATATATATATATAAAAATAAATGTTGCAAATAATCTCCATCTAGTCACTTTCAGGTTAAACAAAAACACACCACTGTGTGAACAAAATATGACATCATGCAGAGAAAAAAAAAAAAACAACAACAACAGCCAAACAATTTATTAAGTTTGTCTAATTTTTAGTTTCTAGATATATTTGAGACACAAGACTGTATGAGCTTTTTGATGTTTAATATATGACGTTTTTTCAGAGGTATTTAGATATTTTTCACTGTAAAATAAAAAAGACAATTATATCCCTGCACAAATCTCTCAACACCTGCACATGCTGAAAAAAAAAAAATAAATAAATAAAAATAAACACTTCCAGCTATTGACCCATTTGGTCCAACTGGAAACCAGCTAAAGCAACAGCTACCAGCTTAAAATTGATTATTCAGATTTCTGTGCAATGTTTACACTATCCTCAAGACACTCAAAGATTTACAAAGATTTGTCCAGTTTTATAAAACTGATTTATCTTGCTGTCCCTTCGCATAAATGACAGTTTCCTAATGCTCTTGAGGCGTTTATACAGCACTCTCTTAGCACTTCAACAGGACTCTCAAAGACCTCTCACAACCAGTAACCATTGCTATAAATCTCACACACAATGAGCTCTTAAACACCAGGGTGGTCTTCTCTCTTGTCTCTTTCCTCTCCTACACTTTCTTCTGTGACCATCTCAAACTTTCTCTCACTCGTAATGAAACATTCATCCTACCCATTCCTCCATCCTTCAGACTCCCAGCAGGCCCAAGTCTCCCTTTACCCTTCAAAGGTCTCTGTGACTCACTGTCCTGGGTCCGGCTCTTGGGGAGGAGGGGTCAGTTGAGTTGTGAGTCGTCCTCTCCACAAACGTGCCATCTCAGAGAGCCTGATGTCCACTAAAGCTGTTTCAAAACTAATAAACAATTGTCAAGCGAGAGGTAAAGCAGAGAGCTGTATGGCCATTCTAAAAGCACATCAAAGGGTCCGCGCTAAGAGCCGTGTAAAAGAGAGATGTGGATGACCTCTCCAACGCACACACACACACATACACAAATCACATATGCACCTCACAAATATCACATGCATACATAGCAGACACTGGGATGAAAGTATTTCAAAATTACAGACAGAACAATGACATATAAATGGAGCTGGATTCACTGTGAGTTACTTGCTGGAGAAAATGACATATTTGGTGCTAGATGATTTTGGTCACTGTTTTTAGTAAGTCAAGAAGCAAAGATTCAGACTCAAAGATTGGAATGAAGAAAAGAATACAGCTCTCTTTGCGTGGCATTGGTTAGTTTAAGTCAGAATAAGTAAGGGTAGGCCAGGATAGGATAGCCCAGGACAGGAACAGGGAGAGGATAAGTCAAATCAAGATAAGGATAGACCAGGATAGGACAAGGAGAATAAGAAATTGTAGGACAGCTTAGGATAAATTAGGGCAAGGTAGGATATGATGAAAAATAATTGAAACAGGACAGGATAAGATAGGATAGGATAAGTCAGACCAGGAACGAGTAGGGTAGGATAGGACAGGATAGGATAAGTCAGGACAAGATAGGATAGACCAGAATAGGATAGGGAGAATAAAAAATTGTAGGACAGCTTAGGATAAATTAGGGCAAGGTAGGATATGATGAAAATGAATTGGAACAGGACAGGACAGGACAGGATGGGATAGGATAAGTCGGAGCAGGAACAATTAGGGTATGATAGGACAGGAAAGGATAAATAAGAGCACTGGGATAGGATAGGATAGGATAGGATAGGATAGGATAGGATAGGATAGGATAGGCCTGGGCAGGATAGACCAAGATAGGGTAGACCAGGATAGGATGAGTCAGGACAAGGTAAGGTGGGATAGGATGAGATAAATGAGGATGAGACAGGATTGGTAAAGGATAGGATAGGCCAGGATAGGATGGGATGGGACGGGATAGGACAGGATGGGATGGGACGGGATAGGACAGGACAAGACAGGATAGGATAGACCAGTATAGGACAGGACAGGACTGGATAGGATAGGATCAGGGAGAAAATATATTGCTTCATGAATGACATCACTATCCCTGACTGTCCACTAAACACCCTGCATTTCATTTCAGACACTCATACTCTTCACTGATACCAGCATTCACACACATGCAACACACCCTGCTCACTCTGGCCAGGTCTGGGTGCTGGGCGGCAGAGGAGCCAGGATGGCTGAGCCCTAGAAAGTGGGAGCCAGCTCCTCAGTGTGTGTGTGTGTGTAGGGGGAGGAGATAAGTAGACTTCACAACCCATGACATAAATCACATCATGACATGACTGTAGGACACTGAGCAGGACCACTGATAAAACCAGCAGGAGGGAGGGAAAGAGAGAGAGAGAGAGAGAGAGAGAGAGAGAATGGAGAGAAAGTAAGTGGGAAGAACAAGGGTCACGGTAATGGGTGAGGGGGTAGGGCGAGTGGAAAGAGAGATATAAAGAAAGTCTGAATGTGTTTGTGTCAGTGTGTGTGTGAAACGAAGAATCAGAGGGAGAGCGATAGATGGACAGAGTGGGGGGAGTGAGAAAAGTATTGGAGTGTGTAAGATTTCCAGTCCTCCCGAAGGTGTAGATTATCCAAAGAGCACAAGCTAATTTCCAGGTTCATGAATGCATTCTCCCATTTCAAACAGCTGTCCACCTAAATCTTAACTGGCTGAGAAAGGATGCACCCCCACTATATGCATTATGATTCACATTGATCCAAGAACACTTTTAAACTAAATTTACTGTTTTTCCCCCATTTTCGCTTGTCCTAGCTCTTCATAACTTAGATGACAGGTGATACATCATTTGATATACTGTTCTTTCATTGACACGCTAACAAGGCCATTAAAACAGCTGAACTAATGTTACTGCTATTTAGCAGCTCGCACAAATCAAGGACTGTGTATCATTAACCGAGCCGCTCTGGACGTTTCTGACAATTTGACGCGATGTTCGTCGTACTTATTAGCTGTTGGCTGAATCAGACTTGACCGTACATGAATGAAGTCTCCGTAAACTATCTGACATCCCTGCTCCACAACCTAACCTCCTTGTTTATTCTACAGCCCAATTATAGAGAAAAGCAAAATGTCAAACTGTGTACGAAGAGCATTCATTGTTTGTGTATGGTGAGAACACATCAATGGCAGCACTTCATTGTGTAGTTGGTGTCTGCGGTTTAATTTATGATCTTCTATTTGTGTAAAATGTAGGCCATAATTTTAATATGTGTGAAAGTAAGAAGTAAACGGAAAGTGGGTAGTTTATGTATTTTCAGGGCTCATTTATCTCTATTGAAACTGGTTGAATGAGCCTGTGCTGGGTTGACCCTCGAAAAAGTACTGTGGTGGTACCATGGTACAGTCAGCGTGATGTTATCAGTTGGCAACACCATGACATTTTCTTATATACCACGTCACTGAATGATTACAATATTAGTGTTCCATGGTTTTTAGATGGTACTTCAAGCCAATTCAAAGATAAACAGGGTATTACCAAGGTGCATGTCAAAGAATCATTTTATTTCCATAGTATTTTTCTAAAAATGAGTATTGTAACACTTTTACTATGGTACAATGCCATAGAAAACACAGTAATGGCAAGTGACTTTTTTGTATTTGTAGTCCCACCTTCAGTTCACAAGCTGTCATTAATAGACATAAAATGACTCTAAACAATGTGTTGCTAATGCAACAGTGTTTGATAACTATTTGCTTTGATGCTAATTAACTGTACACTACACGTAATGTGCCCACATACATGACACATACAAAACCAAATGTCATAACTTAAATGACTAATGCCACACACCCTCCAAATAAAAACCAACATGACACAGTGCCCTTCACACAGGTACACAGCCCCTCCTCTCTCTTATCAGACCGCTGTGGGACATAGCTTGTTTTAAGAGTAGGAAAAACTGAACAGAGCACATTAAAGAAAATAGGAGTGAGTGTGTGCAAGTCTGTTTTCCTGGCCAGACTTTCAGTCTTGTAGCTGGAGATAGCAGCTCGAACAGCCATGTGAAGCAAGCCTCCACCATTCCCCTCCCTCTGCCTTATACTACCTCAAAACATAATACTGCTGTGTTACACAGAATCTCTCTCATATACACAAAAAGAAATATATCTGCCTTAATGTTAACTGCAGCTAGGTCATTGCTGTTATGACGTATGTTTTAAAGAATGTAAATTTAATTTTTAAAAATGCTTGTGCTGTATTTGTTTGTTTGTTTATTAGAGAAACTGATGACATTTCCTGGAAGATGACCTGGCTTTTGTTAACAGGATATAAAAAAAAGATTATTAAGATAAAGTAAAATTGAGAACATAGGAAAAAACTATAAAATGATTAAAACAACATTTAGAATATAGAATTAGAATTGCCACACTAAACAAACAAAATAAAAAATGTTGATTGAAACAAATAAAACTCCAATATAAACAAACAAACAAAAAAAAAAAAAAAATTACATAAAATTTAGATAAATCTTTATTTTTTCAATACATTTTCAATTCAGAAAGTCAAAACAAAATTTTGTGTTTTGACCTCCAAATTGTTTTACAGTACAGTATTTCAAGGTAGAAGTCACTGCTTAGCAGTCAGTGAACATGGCAAAAATTGCAGCTCAAATCAGCTCAAATTTAAAATTCATCTCAGTGTTCACTTATATTTGTGAAGTTGTGATAAAGCTACCATGATCTATGATGGGGACATGAAAATGGAGTGCACTGTAATAATATAAAGCACTAGCATCTTCTTGACAAACCTTTACATACACAGTCATGGAGTTGGAATAGAGTGATAAAGTAATCCTGAGAGAGACAGAGAAAAATTGAAATTGAGAAAGTGAGGAGGAGTGTGTGTGTGTGTGTGTGTGTGTGTGTGTTAAGAGTGCGTATCTGGCCGTAGTGGAGCCCGGTCCATGTAGTCTGCATGCTGTCAGTGTGAGTGGCCTTATCTTCCCCAAACATTTACTTAACCCTTTGTCTTACAGGGCCCAGCACAATGAGACACAGCCAGAGGAATCCCAGCGGGACTTCAGATGGACAGGACTGCCGCTCACTGATACACTCACAGTCACACTGACTGCAGTCTAATCTGCACATATTAAACTCACATTACAGCGATAACTACAGCTCACCAACCTCACTTTGCCTTTAATGACATCACTTAAATCTTGCTTTGTCCTTTCCCTTTTCATTTATATAACAGTGGCTGACAGATGCAGAGTCTTAGCCAATCAATTCCAGCACATAAAATAATTTCCATGCAATAAACTAAAAGGACTATTGCGTAAATGCTCTTCTGTCATTTTATGCAGTATTAGTTTATAAGCTCTAGATTCAGGCCATTTTTTTTGGAGGTAACGGGTGAAGTGTGCTGTAAATACCTTTCTGTTATCTGAGCATGTGTTAAACTCTGGGTTCAGAAGAATGCAGCAGTTGGCCTTTGTCTCTGTGTCCACATCATCAGAGAGGAGCTTATCAAACCCAACAAATACCATTACAGTGAGAGAGAGATCCATACCTTTCAGACAATCATTTCTCCATGAGACATGCAACCTTCCTTATGCAGGATGAGTAGAAAGATGGAATCTGCAAACTTTAAAATATTTTCTCTGCCAGTTTTGGAAGGAAATCTGCAGAATTTTTCAGAATAGATTTAAACATGGTACAAAATTAATTTAAAAACAAACAAACATATAGGACCAGGATATTTTTAAATTCTGAAATGACGGCTGTGGCTGGAAAACACTACACAGCTTTTAAAATTGGAACATTTTAAAACTCTATGCATCATACACTTGCTGATGTTGTAAATAGTTACAGAGGAAAACTTTGGCATCATACACAAAAGGACTGAGGACCACATACTAAAATACTTTAAGTCGTTCCGAGAGAGAGAAAAAAAAAACATTAAAAATATCATGTAAACCTCATGAAATATGTGTCTCATTTCTAGAATATGCATGACGAATTAAAACAACAAGTGTTCTAAAATCGGCTCAAAATATCAAACATGTCTGATATTCTCTGACTGGATGGAGTCAAAAATCTGAAGCTAAAAAATGTCAGGGTACATTTACATGACAACGATGTATTAAAACCAGAAAAGTTTTTCCTTTGCATATAGACAACTGTGTTGTCAAAAAGATTCCTGTTCACACACAAAAATGGATAAATAACACTTATTTTATAGAGAAACACCACACGCCTGTGCATTCCTATAAACTGAGCAAATACACATGCGCATGATGTCACCATTTTCAAAAATTGACATTTTTGTAGCTTAGAGACAATAAATGCTAAACTGCATAAAACGTTTTCTGTTTTTAGTTGAAAACAGTGTCATGTAAACACCACCTTAGTCTGTGCCCATCTTACACCATACGATTTCCTGTGAAATCTGAAAACTCACACCACAAAAAATCTATACACTCTCTCACACACAACACATATAACACACACACCATCAATAAAAAAAACTCCAAAAAAAATTTTTCAAATTTTTTAATAATTTTCAGAGCCTTAAAGAGACAGTTCAACCAAAAATTCTAATTACCCCATGATTTACTCGCTCCTTGGTGTATATGACTTTCTGCAGACAAATACAATTGGAGTTATATTAAAAAATGTCCTGGCTCTTCCAAGCTTTATAATGGCAGTGAATGGTGGTCGAGAATTTGCGCATTCCTGAGAGAGTGGAGTTTGTGTAAGAAAAATATCCATATTTAAATCTTTATAAACCATAATCTCTACCTTCCGTTAACTGTCGTATGCTCATGCACGAGTGAGAGGCATTTTAGTGGATGATGAATTAGAAGTACAAAAAAACGAGGATTTGTAAAGAAAAATCCACTGGAAGCTCTGGTGAGAATATGCTAGTCTCGTGAGAACCTCGTTTTGTTTACAGAAAAGGAAAACCAGTCTCTTCTTGGCTTATATAAAAATCCTCTGACATTTTTCTTTCCAAGCCTGGTTTTGTACTTCTAATTTCTGACCGATGTTTGATTTGCTCTCTCCTCTGCATTTTTTTCGCATTCGCCACTTCTCAGCGGAGCTTAGCTTACGATATGCCTACATCCTACGTCATCCACTGGAACGCCACTCTCTCATGAATGCACGTCCTACACTTAACAGAAGCTAGAGATTATGGTTTATAAAGTTTTAAATATGGATATTTTTCTAACAAACACATCGATTTGCTTTAGAAGGCCTTTATTAATCAATTAATTAATTAATAAAAGTCATGGGGTAGTGTTGACAAGTTTCTTTTCTCCTGGATGTGTGAGCTGCGCAATCTCTGATAAATCATTGTGTGTGTGTTTGTGTGTCAGTAAGCAGCACATTAACGGTAAAAGCCGGGACACACCAAGCCGACTTCAAAGAGCTAGCGGCGACAAAAGCCATCCGTGTTGTTGCCTCGCTTCGGACCAAAAAGATGCGCTGTAACACCGCACAGACTACAGTCAACGGCAAACTAACATGTGCATTCTGCGCATTCGTGAGAGGAGTGAGCTGTTCATATCAGCAGCTATTAATATTATATATTCGTCATTCAAAAGGAGAAACTGAAACAAAGATATACGAGATAAACGCAGATATCCGAAATGTAAACAAAGCAGCGCTTGCTTACCATTTTGAATATCAGTAACTTTGATAATTTTAATCATTTTAAGTGGATCATGTTGTTATGAAAACATTCGCACATTAGAATGATTGGGAAAGATCTCGTAACATTTAAACAGCCTTCTATCTGTACCGCCTTCATTCACATGCTTGTTTTCATCACTTTTGTTCTAATTCTCGGCACTGACTCATTCGCTAAACTGAACATCCAATCAGAGCTCTCACTCGCGCCGATGTCCCCGATGCTGATTCAATATGTTGAATCGGGCAAACTGCCGCCAATGTGAGCCCGATGACAGACGAGTGGAACAGACCAAACAAACTAGCCCGACAGTCACTCCTGTCGGCCCGACGATGGCAAACAGCCGATCGTCGGCTTGGTGTGTCCCGGGCTTAAGGCTCTAATGAACACTAGTGTGCGTATTGTAGGAGTTAGATGACGTATAATGAGGTGTAACAGTATAGTAGTGGTATCCCAAGTCTTAGGGGAATATTTTCACCCCGACCCCTTGACAGTCTGTTTCAAGGGACAAGGGAAAGGGGTCGGCATAGGAGGGGTGTAGCTAGTGGAGGGAAATAGGTGACAGAGTGCATAGGGCCCAGAGGTTTGTTGGTCCCCAGTGATAGACCCCCATACCCCCCCTCCCCAATTGAATATGATTTTTTTATTTTTTTATTTTGCGATTGCAAAAACTCCAAAATTAAGAAGCGAGAATTAAGATTCAGTGCATTTGCTGAAGAAGCTCTATACTGTAAGAGCTTAAATGGGCACGAAAGACAGTGATGTAGTGTTTATGTGTTAAGGGATGGGGTGCAGAGTGAGAGACAAAGAGAGCGAATTCAGTATTAAAGTACTTCCAGCTCGCTCTCTGCTCCCACACATAATCAAACAAATCACGATTAAAAATATTTCAAGGTCCAGAGTCACTTCTATAAATCTGGAAGTTTCTCTTGAAGATATAGTCGGCAAGGCACCCCCCCCCCCACTTTACTTTCAGCCAACTTCTTTTGGATTTAACCCGCCAGAATATATGTGTCTTTGGCTTTCTCTCTGGCTCCCTGCGTCTGCTGTGTTCTTACAGTAAAATAAATAGGCTGCATCTATCTGCAAAGTGCAGCGGAGAGTCTGAGAACAGGGTTATCCAAAGTGCATGTTCAGAAGCAGCGCGAGAGAGAGAGACAACAGAATGAGAAAGGGTGAGAGATTAACCCGAATGAAGGAACATGAGAAACAGACAGACAAAGAGAAAAGAAAAAGATAGACAGACGGAGACAGGAACATAAGGAAATCCTGCATGGAGACGATGAAGAGGGGAGAGGGGGAGAGATAATGAAAGAGAAGAGAAGGCAAAAAAAGAGAGAAAAGAATTCCACATGTGCAGCAGGCCCTTGTCTTTACGATGGCTATGATTATAATTTAGTGCTGCTGTTTCAGGGCTGACATCATCAGTGCAGCACCAATCAGATGGCACAGAGTCTATAAATTAATGAGTGGGCTAGAGTTCAGCTGACCGGGGCAGGGTCAAAGTTCATTCCACTTATGAAAAAGTAAACTACGTAAAAATCAGCCCCAACTGGAACTACTTTGCATGTGTTCCATAACTATCAAAATGTTGTGGATTGTAGATATTTGAAACTGATATACTTAAAGGGTCTACTATAAGCATATAATTTAATTTTTTTTTTTTTTTTTTTTTTTTTTTTCTGTATTACATTTTGGTCATATGACAAGTAAACATGCCAGTGATCACTTAATTTTGAAAATGTACATATATATGCTCTATAATATATATATATATATATATACAGTCGTGGCCAAAAGTTTTGAGAATTACATAAATATTAGAAAATTTAATTTAAGTTCTAAGCAGACATGCATTATTATTTTTTTCCTTCTTGTTTTCTCGTAATCACAACTCAGTCGATTTTATGGAAGTTCTAAGCAGACATGCATTATTATTTTTTTCCTTCTTGTTTTCTCGTAATCACAACTTAATTTTCTAGTTTTCTCATTATCACGACTTATTTTCGACATCTCGAGAGGACAAGTTGTTCTCTAAGTTACACTGCGCCAACATATGGCAGTACAGAACTACGACTGGGGAGTTGTTTACTGTATCAACTTTTGCCTACTGTATGGATTTGGGACAGAGGACTGTCTTCATGATAGACTATGTATAATTTGTGCTGTTCATTACTAACATTTAATTAACTTATACATGTTAAATGCTTGAATAAATATGATCATTTTGCTTGAAATTTTATGTTATCATTACGTTACTGCTGCATGACTCATCATCGTTTCTCATTTACAACGACATACAGCCCATTTGTAATGTGCATCTGTCTTATTTTTAATCTTTATTGTTAATAAATGTATATTAATAAGAAATGTGATTTACATATGAATATAATTTAGTTCAGTGATGTTATACAGTGTTGTAGCCTAATCGTTTGTATTTTCTTCATTTCTTTATAAAGCACACTCACTCACACATAGCAGCCTCCAGGCTTGTATCCAGCATCCAGACATGATATCACAGCCTATCCTACATGACTAATAAAAATCACAAACAAATTATTATAATATATTATTATATATAATTTTATTTCAAACAAACGAGGAAAATGAACTGAGTATAATCCAAGTAGTTTAAGATTTTTAGAATAGGCTAGTTCTTCTCTGCATTCTTCTCCGCCTGTGCTTGCAGTGTTGAATGCTTTGTTGTTGGACCATTTATTGTAGTTAAATACACAAATAAAATGTTTAGCGAAGCCTAACTCTGGACAAAATCAGCAGTGTTTGATTAGCCTATTTAGCCTATTTTTATTGTAGACGTCATTTCTAAGTGAAGCAACATTTTCTGAAATATCCACAAGATACAGCATATGAGCGCACGGTTATCTGTCGATCATTTGCGCCTCAAAGGGGCCATTCCAAAATGCTTAAAGGGGGTACAATGCTGTTTCATGCATTCAGAGTTGTTTACACTGTTAGAGAGTTGGATTCTCATGCTACGCATGGACAAAGTTTCCAAAAACAATTTGGACATATGACGGAGTATTTCTGTGCCAAAAATCTTACTTCTGGGTTCGTACAATTTTCAGAGAGGTTTTTTTTAGATCATGGCGCTTGATGATGTAGAAAAGGGTGGAATTCCTTATATTGGCATTTCTCTCTGAAAAAAAGCGCCCGCGCATGCATCGACCAGAGATCACGCCCATCAACGAGCTTCATCTGGCAGCAGCACTGCATGGGACTTGCTCGGGAAGAATGTTTCCAAAGAAGTGTCTTTTTGGTTGTAAGGGAAAGATAACTTTGTTCAGCTTCCTAAAGAACCCAGTGTTATGTAAACAGTGGATACAGTTTGTTTTTCTGGGGCAGCAACGGAGTTTTTTACAAGTGTGTTTGTTGAAGAACATTTTATAAACAAGGCCCAGTTCGACGCTGGATTTGCACATCGTTTGATACTGAAAGATGGAGTGGTCCCAGCTATAAAACATCGCTATCATGATTCAGAACTGCAGACAGTTAGTGAAACAGCATCAAATGTCTGTTTTGTTGGCATTCGGCGCTCAAGTGCTCATCAATCTTTAGCTCTGCCCACAGCAGCTTTTTCCGGAGAGAATCGTAAAGCTGTATGATAAAACTAAAGACTTTTTGGAGATATGAAGGATGCAGGATTACTCTATAGAATCCAGGATGCGAACGCAACGCGTTTTTCTTATAGCCTAACTGTTTTCTATGGGTAAAACGCCTAACGTGTTAAACGCATTGCGTTCTTATTGTGGGCTTATTTGCTTGTCTGTACAAAGAATGCTTTATTAATGATGTGTTTACTGAGTTTGGCCTTTTAAAAACACTGACTTAACACATCAAGCCATGTTACGTGTTGTCTGTAAGGTATTCTATGGGACGAAAACACTTAGCGTGGAATTAAACGCATTGCGTTCCTATTATTGGCTCATCTTCAAAACACTACAAAATAACAAATAAAGCCAGGTTAAGCTCTTAAGCCCCGTCCACACGGAGACGCGTTTCTGTGAATACGCACAAATTTTTTATCGGATAGGCGTTTCTTCCACACGGATCCGGCATTTTCGTAAGGCGAAACCGCTATTTTTTGAAACCGGGTCCCAAAGTGGATAAATTTGAAGACACCGTCTTTGCGTTTTCGTCTGGACGGCTAATCCGTATATTTTCTGAAACGATGACGTCATCAGCCCACGTACCCCGCTAGTCAGACACCTCTACGTCACGTAACAGCAACAAAAACATGAACAAACACTGAACGAACAACTATTAATCAACTAACATTAACAAAGATTGATTTTGTTACACTGTGTGCACAATTATTAGGCAAGTTGTATTTTTGAGGATTGATTTTGTTATTGTACAACTACAGTGCTCTTGGTCAATCCAAAATGTTAACAAACCCTCAAACCTGAACATTTAAGTAGTAAAAGTGATTTTTTTTGCGTTCTTAAGAGAATATCTACATGTACACCATTATTAGGCAACTATTAGTGTGCAGAATTATTATGCAACTAAATGAAAAACAAAGATTTTCCCATCTCACTTGTTTATTTTCACCTGTTAAAGTGAGAATAATAAACAAACTCAAAATTTACAAATAAACATGTCTGAAATTTCAAAAAGAAAACCTCAGTGACCAATATAGCCACCCTTCTTTTTGATAACAGTCACAAGCCTTCCATTCATGGAGTCAGTCAGTTTCTTGATCTGGTCAGAATCAACTTTTTGTGCAGCCGCAACCACAGCCTCCCAGACACTGTTCAGAGAGGTGTACTGTTTACCTTCCCTGTAAATTTCCTGCTTAAGAAGGGCCCAAAAGTTCTCAATAGGGTTTAAGTCAGGTGAAGAAGGGGGGCCATGTCATTAGTTTTTCATCTTTAAGGCCTTTACTGGCCAGCCACGCAGTGGAGTACTTTGATGCATGTGATGGAGCGTTGTCTTGCATAAAAATTAAAGTCTTCTTGAAAGATGCAGACTTTTTCCTGTACCACTGCTTGAAGAAGAGTGTCTTCTAAAAATTGGCAGTAGGTCTGAGAGTTGATTTTGAGTTGATTTTCAACCCGAAAAGGTCCAACTAGCTCATCTTTAATAATACATACCAGTACCCCACCTCCACCTTGCTGGTGTCTGAGTCGAAGTGGAGCTCTGTGTCCGTTACTGATCCAACCACGGGCCCATCCATCTGGTCCATCAAGAGTCACTCTCATCTCATCAGTCCACAAAACCTTTGAAAAATCTGTCTTCAGATATTTCTTGGCCCATTCTTGACGTTTCAACTTATGTGTCTTGTTCAGAGGTGGTCGGGTTTCAGCCTTTCTTACCTTGGCCATGTCTCTGAGAACTGAACACCTCCTACTTCTTGACACTCCAGGTAGGTTGCAGTTGTGGAATATGGCAGCACTGGAGGATAATGAGTTCCTGGTAGCTTCATGTTTGATTCTTCTCAAATCTTTGGCGGATAATTTGCGTCTGTTCTTCTCGACACGTTTCTTGCGACCCTGTTGACTATTTGCTACAAAATGTTTGATGGTTCTGTGATCACGCCCCAATATCTTAGATATTTCAAGAGTGCTGCATCCCTGTGAAATACTTTTTACAATTTTTGACTTTCCAGAGTCAGTTAAATCTCTTTTTTGGCCCATTTTCCGGAGGAGAAGAAGAATCTGCCTAATAATTATGCACACCTTGGTATAGGGTGTTGATCTCCTTAGGCCACACCCTCCCTCATTACACAAATACTCATCACCTGATATGCATTAAATCCAATAAGCTTTCAAGTTTATATAGCTTGGACTTGGAAATTATGGATAAAATGATGATATGGTCAAAATAATCACTTGCCTAATAATTGTGCACACAGTGTATTGTTCCATGTTCGTTTGTGTACCACGCGCAAGGTTTATGAGCATAGTCCAACTCTTCTTCTCTGTTTTAAGTGTATCTCTGTGGCAGAATTACAGCGCCACAGCATGTATACTACATCATTTTGCGGTTTCGTGTGGACGCGGATATTAAACACTCTCAATTAACACATTAAGCCAGGTTAAGCAATTAACAAATTAACACACAATAATCCTACTGAGTTTTGTCTTTTAAAAACACTCTCAATTAACACATTAAGCCAGGTTAAGCTTTTTAGAATGTCACAAAAAAAACAAAAACAAAAAAACAATCAACATAAGACTCAAGATGCAGATCTAGTGGATATACAGGTGCTGGTCATATAATTAGAATATCGTCAAAAAGTTTATTTATTTCACTAATTCCATTCAAAAAGTGAAACTTGTATATTATATTCATTCATTACACACAGACTGATATATATTTAAAATGTTCATTTCTTTTAATTTTGATGATTATAACTGACAACTAAGGAAAATCCCAAATTCAGTATCTCAGAAAATTAGAATAACACTTAAGACCAATACAAAGAAAGGATTTTTATAAATCGTGGCCAACTGAAAAGTATGAACCTGAAAACTATGAGCATGTACAGCACTCAATACTTAGTTGGGGCTCCTTTTGCCTGAATTACTGCAATAAATTTGTCGCGGCATGGAGTCGATGTGTGCCTCTCCTCTCTTCCTCCAGACTCTGGGACCCTGATTTCCAAAGGAAATGCAAAATTTACTTTCATCAGAGAACATAACTTTGGACCACTCAGCAGCAGTCCAGTCCTTTTTGTCTTTAGCCCAGGCGAGATGCTTCTGTCGCTGTCTGTTGGTCAAGGGTGACTTGATACAAGGAATGCGACAGCTGAAACCCATGTCTTGCATACATCTGTGCGTAGTGGTTCTTGAAGCACTGACTCCAGCTGCAGTCCACTCTTTGTGAATCTCCCCCACATTTTTGAATGGGTTTTGTTTCACAATCCTCTCCAGGGTGCGGTTATCCCTATTGATTGTACACTTTTTTCTACCACATATTTCCTTCCCTTCGCCTCTCTATTAATGTGCTTGGACACAGAGCTCTGTGAACAGCCAGACTCTTTTGCAATGACCTTTTGTGTCTTGCCCTCGTTGTGCAAGGTGTCAATGGTAGTCTTTTGGACAACTGTCAAGTCAGCAGTCTTCCCCATGATTGTGTAGCATACAGAACTAGACTGAGAGAGC
>NC_056619.1:10533008-10533182 GCF_018340385.1 Cyprinus carpio | reverse complement strand
TTACCATGGAAACGGGGCGGCAACTCAGCTGACAAGTAGCAAATCTCTCCGTCTCTCACTGTTTTTTTTACTGCTTTCAGGTAAGTTTAGTCCCTAAAATTACACAAATAATCCATACAACTTTCCTGACACTTTCTTACATGTAATTGACACGCTTCTGTTGATACAGAAATA
>NC_056619.1:10532506-10532843 GCF_018340385.1 Cyprinus carpio | reverse complement strand
AAAAAGCTAATTAATTTAACCTAAAAGTATGCACTGTTAGGGTTGCCACCCGTTCTGTATAATATGGAATCGTCCTGTATTTAAGGCATCAAAGAAGCATTATGAAAGCTGTATTGAACGCAGTTTGTCCTATATTTAAGGCATATGCCGTATGAGACCATACGAATACCAAACTCTAAGCTGAGAATCAGTTTTCTTTTTTTGACAAGTGTTTGATTTGTGAGCATAGCCGTTCGAGAGAGGCTTTAAGACTAAGCGGAATCCTCTGCTCCTGCTTCACAGCGAGCGCGTCTCGCGCTAACCGAGTTAGGTGTTTTTAACGTCCGCTAATCAGTCT
>NC_056619.1:10488093-10531950 GCF_018340385.1 Cyprinus carpio | reverse complement strand
TTACGTATTGCTATATATTTCACCTATATCATCAAAGCATCTTTAAACCTAAAAAACGTAATTTCTGTTTTCTTATGATTTTTTGTATGTTCCCCTGTACATTATTCCTTTCTCTCTCTTTTTCTCTGCATTTCACCCCCTGCTGTAGCTTATTTCTAATAATAAATCTGACATTGTATACCACGTATTGTTGGCCTCTGTTACATTGTTTATTTTCCTATATTCTTCCATGCTGATAATCATGCAGCAGAGCTGGAGGACCTCTTGTTTTCGGGAAGAACTTCCAGGCACTATGAACCATCTGACTAGTAAGAAAACCCCAAACATCTCAGAAGTTTATCAGATATTAAAATATATGTCAAATAAATATCAAATATTTATATTGAGTCCTGTAAGGTCTTATGTAAGGCCATCCTGGCTTTAACACTGCACTGGAGGGGACACTACAACCAGAGAGGTACAACATAATCTCAAAAATGAGACACAGATGATAATAAAAAGGGTTTTGAAAATGAAAATTAATAATTTGGTAAGACAGAACCGAAAGTACTGTGGACTGTGCCCTCACTTCAAAGTGAAACAGTCTGTAATGGCCATCTGCCATGCCAGATCAATGGTGAAGGGAATTAGAGGCAGATTTCTAAACTTTAAATGTAGTAGTAATTTGTTCAAGTAGATTTTGCTGTTTGTGGAAACCTCACACAAGCCTGAAAAGGTGCTTTAAACTTCAAATCTTATTTGCACTCTGAAAACTGTCTACCAAAGACTAAATTTCCAGTCCAGCAGAATTTTCTCCACACTTCACCACCAAGATCAAAATGAGCACTGTGAAATGTAAAAGCTTCACCTTACATTTATAAATAACCATCAGTTTTGCATTTGAATTATATTGAATTATATTATGCCTTGATAGTGGACAATACCGGATTTTTTGACCAAACATATTTAGGGTTCAGATCGTGCTATTCGTGCTATACACAATTTTTTTTTTTTTAAATGGCATTTATCAGTTTTGCAAATGAACTTTTCACACTTGCCATACTCCAACAGGGTGAACGCACTGACCAAACAAAACAAAATTGGTAGGCAGTGTGAAATGACCATAATGCTGTTTGTTAGGTGTGAGATTTTTAAACCCGGTTTGATATAATACACCCATTCAGAAGCGCAACAGTGGGAATCAAGCAATTCCCCGGTACATTTGCTGTATATCCATAAAGTCATATCTATTGCCGCGTTTCCACCGAAATTACCCGGAACAATTGTACCAGGAACTTTTTCGCCCAGGAACTATTTTTCCCCCACAGACCTGTTGCTTTCTCTTTCGTTTCCACCACGTGGTCTAAAAAAGTACTTGCGGAAGATTAGGCAAATAGTCTGGGTGACGTAAAGCTCCTCTGCGCTTGTTTTTCTCGGCAATACAGAGTAATGCGAAATTTCTGACTTGCATCCTCGGTAGTTCGGACTTTGAAATGTGTATATATACAGCCTACAATTGGTGAAATGAAGATATTCAATTTATTTATTTATTTTCATTTGTAAAGGGTTAGTTCAGCTAAAATGAAAATTATGTCATTAATGACTCACCCTCATGTCGTTCCAAACCCGTGGAGACCTCCGTTCATCTTCGGAACACAGTATAAGCTATTTTTTAGATTTAGTCCGAGAGCTTTCCTGATCCTCCATTGAAAATGTATGTACGGTATACCGTCCATGTCCAGAAAGGTAATAAAAACATCTTCAAAGTAGTCCATGTGACATCAGAGGGTCAGTTAGAATTTATTGAAGCATGGTAAATACATTTTGGTCCAAAATAACAAAAATGATGACTTTATTCAGCATTGTCTTCTCTTCAGGGTCTGTGTGTTCGCTGCCATTTCATTGTTATCAGAGTTGACGACGGACGCTGCTGACGCGGTTTTTTTTTCTGCTTCATTGTAACATAAGAGATAACATGAGCCAGATACATAATAAATCGCCAACTGTCGCTAAGCTGTTAGATTTATAACCGAATGAAGACCAAAGATTACCTGTTAGATTTACACACAAACTGATTATATTTTAAGCTTAACCACTAAAGAGACATCAGAGCCAGCTGCACATATCAGAAGGGACTTAGCCGAGTGCTGAGACTGCTCTTGGCGGATAGATACATGGAATACAGATGAGTCCCCCGCACGATCCGTGGGAGCTGAATCGCCTCTGAAATCGGGCTAAACACATTTTTAAATAGGCCGCTGTCTTCTTATAAATAAACCAGCCAGATTTGAGTTTAACAACAACTGCATTCTCGCCTGAAATACTTTTATAAAAACTACATTTCATGATACAAGAACAGTAATATTTTGAAAATTATCCAAATAAATGGTGGTTGAAATCACAATGCTGCGTGAACTCAAACCAATCAGCATGTTTTTTTTTTTTTTTATTGGTTTTAGCCAAGTCCCGGCCCCTCGAAAGTTCCTGGACCTTTGAAAAGTACTACCGCGTGAGCAGGGACTTTCTGAGGGCATTTTTTCTACCCAGAACTTTATTTAGATCCTGGTTCCTGGCTTGGAAACACACCGAGTACCAGCCCCAAGTCCCTAGTTCCTGGGTAAAGTTCCAGCGGTGGAAACGCCGGGCTTATGCCCTAGTCTTCTTTCTCAGGTTAAGATCCAATATTTTTTATGACTTGACACAAGCTCTGGAGGTATTGTCTAAACGCGGATTGACACAACGTGAGTTCGTATTTATTTTTTAATGTGTGAAAATATCTGACTATATGTGGGAGGACTCTTTAAAGGTTATGGGCAAAACACCTGACCAGAATCCGCTCGGCAACAAACTGACTAATCCAAATGCTTTTTATCTCTTTCTTGTTTTGTTTTGTTTTGGTGCAGTAGATGCTGTCATGCGAAAGGCAACTGCTGACACTCTGGGACAGGCCATCAGTTCCAAGCCAGTGAACTGAGGTTTCCAACTGGAAGAAAAAGGAGAGACCTGTTAGAGTTTAGGAGTT
The DNA here is from genome assembly GCF_018340385.1 of Cyprinus carpio. NCBI lineage: Eukaryota > Metazoa > Chordata > Actinopteri > Cypriniformes > Cyprinidae > Cyprinus > Cyprinus carpio. Next base: position 10,528,949 of record NC_056619.1, on the reverse strand, counting down.
GTCTATTGTGAGAGGGGCGGAAGGAAGAACATCCAAAAACCCTGGCCCCTGCTTCCTCTAAGATTTTGTTATGCAGATTTATATAATGGTGTTTCTTTTTTTCAGAAAGTAAAAGACAGTGCAAAATTAACATGATACTACTTTTGATGTTTTGTTCCCTACAAATTAAACTTACACACATTAACTCTAAAAACACCAATTTTGATATAATTTGCATTTTGCAAGAGAAAAAAAAATCAAAGTATTGTCGTTAATTTTGCTTACTGCCTTTACTTTACTGAAAAAAAAACACCATTATATAAATCCATAAAAAAATCTCTAATTTTATTTTGCAGGGTTTGGATGTTCTTTCTTTCACCCTCTATTAGACAACTCTAAAATTTTTATTTTATTTTTTTTTTTAACACAGACTTTATTTAATTAATTAAAAAAAAAAAACTTCTCTTCAAGAATTACTTTTCAGGTTTTAGCATCATCCTTTAGGTATCTTGGTACTAGCAATTTCCAGTAAAGTTGCTGGGTTTGATTTATAAGTTTAATTGTGCAGTTTATGTGCATTCTGTCTTCTTTTGTCAATGCCAATAAAATTCTTATTTTTCTATAGTAGGTGTTAGGCCATCTGAATATATACTGCCTATTTTTGCAAGTGAATTTATACTGTCACAGTTTTTAAGTTTGCATTTGTCTTGGGATTTTGTAAATTCTTCAGTCTCCACTTTCTGTTCAGTATTTGAATGTTTAAATTCATATATATATATATATATATATATATATATATATTTACATGTAATTGAAATGTAATATGTTAATAAATATTAGAAATTACTACATAGATATATATTGCAAATTAATATATTTACATAGTCTGATATCTTAAATGTATTTACATATATATGGAAATAAATATATGTAAATATTTTCATACATATAAAAATATATTTGCATATATATAAATGTAATATATTTACATGTGTACTGAAATGTAATATGTTAACAAATATTAGAAATTAATATATAGACATATATTCCAAAATGAATATATATTTCACATAGTCTGATATCTTAAATGTATTTACATATATGGGAAATAAATATATGCAAATATTTTCCAATAAAATATATTTTACATATGTTTAATATATGTGGAAAATATTAAAAAGCGGCCAAAATCAAATATTTAAATATGTTTTTATAAAATATATGTAAATATATTTTAAAAATATATTACAAAAATATATTTTCTTCTATTTAAATTTAAGATATTTCAATATATAAAAATGTATTTATTTTAAATATATTTCGATCTATGTGACTTCTGTATGGGATCACCGGTGAGAAGAAGCCATTTGCCAGTACAAGTCTTGTGATGAATGAGTTGATGAATTAATAATTTTTTTATGTACAAACTTAAAACAGTCTTAAACTATTGGCTGTATTTCGCATCAAACACAAGACAACTTTAAGCAAATAGTGTATAATTAATATCTTAATGAATTCTAAATCTATTTTAAGCTATAAAATAAAACGTACTTCAAATAAGAAGCCTTGGACAAAAAAAAAAAAATTCCCCTTTACCTTAAGGAGTTTGAACTTCATATTAAACTGCTTCTGTTTCACACAAACGCCGGAACAGACGTGTATGTTCGGCTAGGATCGCCCTGAACTCATGCATGTTCAGATGCGGAGTTATGCAGAAAGTAAAAAAAAAAATGCTGTGCACTCCGCCACAAGAAATTAGTTTGCGCGCACTCAAAGCGAACATCCTGCAACACCGCGATGACGTCATATTTTCCGCGCTCACCCAAGCAAACTTGCGGACGCGTCGAGTATAAATCAGCCTTGACACAGAGAAAGGGACCAATGGCCGGCCAGCCGGGGTTCATCCTTGGGAGAAAAATTTGCTGATTTTATTTTATTGTTTTTATTTATTTTATTTAAATTTATGTGTGTGTACATCTAACATGTTTGGTTGGTAAAATAAATCAAATAAAATCAAATAAAAATTCAAATCAGAGCGTCTTCCGTGTCTGGAATGGATGTATTCTTGAGTCTATAAGGTAACAATAATATAATAAGATAACCTTGTTTGAAATGGGTTTGGCTAAAATAAAATGTTGGTTTCGTCTATACTTCTAGGTACTTGTTCTATATTTGACTGGGTTAAAAAGAATGGCATTACTAAAAAGTCATCAGTTTTCGTCGACTATAACTAGACTAAAATGTCATCAGTTTTCGTCAACTAAAACTAGACTAAAATGTCATCAGTTTTCGTTGACTAAAACTAGGCAAGACTAAAAAGAGTATGAACGTGACTAAAACTAATAAAAACTAAAATGACAGCTTCACACAAAGACTAGACTAAAACTAAAATTAAAACAGGCCGCCAAAAACAACACTAGTTAAAGGTGATGGTCCTTCATCCAGCAAGAAATTTCTGTTAGACCAGCTGAGATGCGAGCAGCTATCGTCGGATCATCAGGATGGAATGAGAGGTAGAGTTGAGTGTCATCAGCATAGCAGTGGTTTGAAAAGCCATGCTTCTGAATGACAGAACCTAATGATGCCATGTAGACAGAGAAGAGAAGTGGTCCAAGAACTGAGCCCTGAGGCACTCCAGTACTTAGATGTTGCGACCTTGAAGGACCTATCTGAGAGGTAAGACTCAAACCACTGGAGTGCAGGGTGTTCTGTGTAAGAAAGGCAGAGACAGAGGTTAAAGGCAAGTGTTTTTGCAATGAACGGAAGAAGGAAAACCACTATGTAGTTCTCTAAAAGAGAGGTTAAAGGTGGGTTTCTTAAGTAGTGGGGTTATACCAGCCTGTCAAAATGCTGAGAGAAAAACGCCAGTGTGAAGGGATGTGCAAATGATGTGAGTGATAATATAAATATTAATAATAATAATATAAATACTATTAAGTAATGATAATAATATAAAGTGAATGCAACAATCTAGTTGAGTTATTTTTTTAATTTTCTATGAAAAATTTGTCACTCTAAAAATGGAATGTGATAGGCTACCACATGCAGTCAGCTCTGTTTTATTTTTGCAAATGCAGTAATCATCAATCATATATTTCACATTTTATACTAAGCTATATATATACTAGTAAGAGCAGAAAACCATATATAACAATCAAAATGCATAAAGTTTCCATTTCACACACTTTTCAATTGTCACTCTTGTCAAGTGGCTAGAACCAATGGTTTATAATCTGTCTTTGAGGGAGGTGTCAGTCTTTGGTGGGTTATTGCTCCCAACCTCTTTGACAGGCATGACAAATGCAGCATAAGATTAACCTTAAACTAAGACCAAACCTGACAGATGTGGAGAAAATAAAGTGTTATTTTTGTCTGTACAACAATTCTTAGCATTTTTATTCATCACTCTGAGTATATGTTTCACTCTTTACATTCATCCATGAAGTTTATCAGACAACATGATGGACAGCAAAACAAGACAAATGTCATGTAATAAGGCCTATACGATTTGGTCAGAATATGTCTTTTTTGTTGTTGTTTGTTTTTTTTTTTGTTTGTTTTTTTTCAGATAATTCATGGTTTGAACTGTAAGATCTCACATCGCTGCTTCTCAAGATCAGAAGAACAAAACACATCCGCCCTGGTGCCAATAGAAAGAGTTGCTCTGGAGTCTTGAAGGTTGTCTGTACATAAGTCTTCTTTAAAAGAATTAAACTTAGGTCACTAATTCTTAATATATTCCAAACTGCTCTGAGAAACCGCTGAAAACATGAGCCCCATGTGTGCTATTAGTATGTTTAATAGATGACAAAACAGGGCATCGCCTCATGACTTTGAATCACGCAGCACATGCAGACCATTGTTTATTTTAAATCACAGCTTTTTGAAGTTTACTAATTACTGAAAGCTATACTGTGATTTTAATTTAATTAATTGTTCAGCACTAAGAGTAAAGTCCTCCATTTATCTTACTTGACAATAAACTATTGATTTTGGAAGTAAAAAAAAAAAAATCCCTCTTTTACTTTCTTCATGTACATTTCTGGTATTTCTCTTCACTTTGAAGCCTACAGCATATGCAAACCTTTTATTACACAGTTTTTTTGCAGTTTAATAATCTCTGAAGGCCATATCGTGATGTTAATTTAATTAACTGTGCAGCCCTAAGAGAAAAAGTAAATAAACTATTGATTTTGTAAGTTAAAGTCAACATGAAATAAAAATAGACCTCTTTTACTTTCTTCATGTACATTCCTGGTATTTTGTGAATGATTTATCAGCGAATGTTACTTCAAAGAATATTCTTCCTTTCCTTTCAACATTGCGTAGGGCATACAGGGCAGGTATTATTTATTTATTTTTCTTGTTTATGACCATATTTGATTTGAAAAAGCAATGCAAAACTTTGAGGTCAGTAAGATTTTTTTCTTTCTTTTTTATAACAAAATAATTATAAAATAATACTTGTGTTCAGCACATTTAAGTGACAGTAAATACATTAGTTATTTTACAAAAGATGAAAATCACTGTTATTTATATTATTTGTTATAATTTTTTTTTTATTTTTTTTTATTTTTTTTACTCTTTCTGACCACCACAAACTTTTGAGCATTATTGAAACAAACTGAAGATAGATGTTCACATTGAGTTTAAGACTGTTATTAGACATTTTAACTAAATGCTGTGGCACCAAATGACACTGAATCTGAATTACCTGCTTACAAGATTGCCTAATTGCCTAAAAGATATTTTCACATTTATGTCTTGTCAGGGGGTTTCATATGAAGGCATCTTGACTCCAAAAAGATCTCTTCATTGACAGACAGAACTTTCCAAGAATGACTCTCAGACTAGCCACAGGAAGCCAGACTTCTAAACTGAGTACAGCCCTCTCCTTGTCAGCACGCATTATCTAAATGCACCTCCTCTACATAGTCAAGCAGAAATAATTCCGAAACCTCAAAGGTCACAATCGCCCACGCTGCCAGACAAGATCAATAAGTAATTAGCTCAGCAATAGCACCAGTTAATAATCCCTCACTTTTTACCTGAGCTACACAGCACAAGCTCTTCTGACTATTTTGTCGATCCCTACTTCTGCTTCATAAAAAATGGAGCTCATTCACTCTCAATTGTTATAAAAATATCTATTTCAGACATTATAATGAAAGTGATAAAGTAATGCAGGCATCTAACGGTGTAATTTACCATTAAGTCATTGCATTCACTATTAAAGATTGTCCATATGTTCTGTAATGTTCCTTCAAGGTATAATTATCTTCATTGTTTGATCGAATGACATCTTCTGTGAGGTGAATTGGATATGATATTCATTGTAAATTGTAATAAAGATTGATGATTAGGCCTGTGCTGCGATGCAAGTCCAGGTTTCATAATGGTGGTTTCAATTCTCATTGTTCTGGCTCTGAGGTTGTGGTGCAAACCTCATTATAAACTAATCAGTTGAATAACCAAGCAAAGGGAACGAATACATCCTGTGTAAAGTCACTGACATTCATTAATGCCCGTTCAGCACAGGGAAACGGGTTTTTACACACTATTTAATTGGCCGCTAATGTGGCCTCAACAGGGAGGCTGAGAGGAGACTGGGGATATGAAATTCAATCATAACAATAATTATTCACTACACAACTGTCCCTAATGCAAATGAACAGATCCTTTATCACACATCTTTTTTAGGATTTCCACTTCTGTAAGCAACAAGTGATCTTTGACTTAATAATAAAAAGAAAAAGTCTGTCTTTATTTGCTCTCAATGTTGATTCACTTTAATGAATTTCACTCTAAGGAACAACATTTTCTACAAAGAATACCATAAATGTATCATATAATGTGTATGTTTTCATTTGAAAACCAAGCTTTGTGTGATAAATCTCATTATTCCCTGAGAATTCTGCTTTTTGCTGTAAATTGCCAACATTGTTTGCATTTCCATGTATGAAGAGCAGCATGAACATTCTATTTAATGTACTCTCTTATGTTCCCCAGAAGACTGAATATGTAAGCCAATTGATCTGAAAGTTCTAAAAGCTTTTACTTTATTGCTAAAATGTATTATACACTAGCAAAAATAAATAAATAAACTTCACCATATCAATTTGAGGTACTGGTAATTCACATATGCAAAAAGTGAAATAATATGCCACATAGCATTTTAAAAATGAGGCAAAACAACATTTGTATAAATATGTGGTGACGAATGGTATAAAAATACACTTTACAGACATCACATGGGGGAAGAGAAATGCAAACTGGAACTGGCCTGAGTGTATTTTGCTATCTTGGATAGTTTTATATAATTGGCATTATATATAATTAGCAGTGGACAAGATGCGTGGGCATTAGTTTGCATTATTTCAGATGGTGACCACATTTAAGCATTTTAAAGGGCTTAATCAGTTCGCTCTTTTACAGCTGAGCTGATTACAAATAATTCATGACCTGAGAATGTCACAAGACATTCATGACCTAAATATGATTTCCCTTTTCAATGATCAATACTAAAATTAGGCAGTAACTTTGTTTCATCAGTCACAGGTACTGTACATTCAAGCTCTGATGATATCCCGGTTCTCTGCTTTTTTTGACCGGATTGTTGAATCAGTGAGTTGTTGACTAATGCTGCAATCGGATCAGTCCGATTTGTGAGTGAATCATTCATCGGTTTCACTGTGTTCAGTGTTTCAATTTGTGAACCAATTCTACAGGTTCATTGGAAAGAAGGTCATTCAAGAATCTTATACCGCTCCTGAAATAAAAATACAGATACTTAAAAAATGCACTTAAGCACAGTAACAAAAATAGTAGTTACTGTATACCACTGTGGGTTTGGAACAACATGAAGGTGAGTAAATGATGACGGAATGTTTTGAGGTGAAATATAGAGAGGACAGAAAATAAAATTTAATTTTAAATGACAACTGTTAAGTCTAAATCCTGTGAAAAGTTAAAATCTCTCTATGATGAGCAGATTTAATTAAGACTTTTATTCACATATAAACACACATTAAACACATACTGTAGCACCTCACATATGGTATACATGGGCATCACACGCTAAAACAAACCTCATTGGTTCTCGTGCATCTCCTGCACACATTTAAGGTTCTGTGTTTACAATAATAATTGCACTATGTGTGGGTAGATAACTGTTTAGATGTAAATACAAGCCTAAATTAAATCTGTTCATCATATAAAGTGAATCTCAACACAAGACTTAAACCACTCTATTCATTTGTAATCATTTTACGACATCTTAATGACCTTTCTGGATCTTCTCTGTTTTTGTTACCTGGACTTTCAATGGAACAGAAACCTTTCAGGTTTTAATAAAAATATCTTAAATTGTGTTTCAAAGATCGACCAAAGACTTGTTTGGAACATGATGGTAAGTGATGAAATTTTTTTTTTTTTTTTTTTTGGTTAACTAACCCATTAAGTCCAAGGCTACACTGCACACAAACACACATTGAGGTTGCACTGGTGAAGCTCCAAACCACCTCATAGAGGGAATCTGTTGAGCAACAGTGTCACCTGCAGGGGGGTTTCTGATCAAAACACATTTTACAGTAGGGCGTGCACTAACATGCACCATTTAGCGTTCTTATTTTATAGATGCTTTCCACAAACAGGGTACAGAATAAGACATGTAAAAGTGAATGAAAGTCTTCTTTTTTTCAGTAATTGATCAATGAAATTGTCAGTTAACCTCGTTAATATGTTAAATGTTGCTCTCAGGAAGTCAAGCTAAACGAGCTGTTTTACATTATATTATTTTTATATAAAATATTTTTATATACATTTAAAAAGTCTAAATACAATTGAATATGTGATTTTTCTGTTTTTCTTGTCATTAACATTAAATAAGCACACAAATAACTAATTTTAAAATCTATGCCAGACTGGGTACCAGGGCTGCAGATTTATCATAAATGAAGTTATGACTCACTAGAGCTTTCTAAAACGTTGCTGAGGTCACTTTTCTTCATTTTCCTAATAACTAGGCCTTGATATTATATTGATTTCCAAGACAAAAGTGTAGTTATTAGTTCAGCATGTTGTTGTGGATGTGTTAATCTCAGTCAGTGCTGGGGGTAAGGCATTACAAGTAACATGAGTTACGTAATCAGATTACTTTTTTGAGTAATTAATAAAGTAACGCATTACTCTTTAATTTAAAAGGAAATATTTGAGTTACTTTTTCAAATGAATAATTCCAGTTACTTTGTTTCCCATGTCTTGACTGACAGCTCTCGTGTTGCCATGTTGAGAGAAATCTGGAGTAAGTGGGAGCCGTTGTGTGCGCTGTGTGAACGTGATGCTTACTGTAGTTCTAGACTAAATATGAATGTATTTACTCATCTCACCTGCACAAAAACAGGTTCAGTATACCTCAAAATTAATATAATCAGTCAAATGCAAACTTAGAATATATATACAAACCTGCAATAATTAAATGTTAAATAACACAAATATCATTTATGTATTTAATTCCATTTCATTAACCAATGTCTTTGCTACTGACCTTCGATGATCCAATTCAAACAATACAAATCAAAGTTTCATTTTTTTTATTTCATTCTAATTATTGCTGAATAGTGTTGAACTTTCCTCTCCTGCATAATATTCTTCATGCAATTTGTTTGAGCCGTGCCCTCACTGTACAGACATGAATTTACATTTCCTTCAGCCTGAGGCATATTCATTTCAATTTTGTTGTGAAAAATACTTTTACATTTGAAAAAGAAGAACTTTTTATGTTAAAAACAAACAAACAAGCCCCAGGTTTAAAAAGTAACTCAAAAGTTACGTAACACATCACTTTCCATAAAAAGTAACTATGTAATGTAATTAGTTACTTTTTAGGGAGTAACACAATATTGTAATGCATTGCTTTTAAAAGTAACTTTTCTCCAACACTGCTCACTGTTATGTTAAATTAGGTCTGTATCCAGAAGACAGTAAACTTTTACTGTCCACATACATTAAATGTGTTGTAATGCATAATGCATGTTATTTTTGGTAGTTCATTATTATTAGTTTATTAGTTATTTTTGGCAGCCATGGCCTAATGGTTAGGGATTCAGACTTGTAACCAGAAAGTTGTAGGTTTGAGTCTCAGGTCCAGAAGGAATTGTAGGTGGGTGGAGTGAATAACCAGCGCTTTCTTCCACCCTCAATACCACGACTGAGGTGAGACCCTTGAGCAAGGTACTGATCCCCCAACTGCTCCCCGGGTGCCAAAGCAAAAATGGCTGCCCACTGCTGAACCGTGGGTGTGCACTTGGATGGGTTAAATGCAGAGCACACACTCCGAGTATGGGTCACCATACACATTATACTTGTGCATATTTTTAATTTTTTTATTTTTTATAATAAGGGTAAAACTGTTTACACTCAAATTCAAGTCATATCAATAGCCTAAAGTAATAAAAACTGTTTTATTTATATGAAAATGTTGAGCTCAAATGACCAGCTGAATTTTAGTAATCCTCAGACAGGATATTCCACAGTTCATCAACTGAAAACTTTTGCTGCATTCACCATACTAAGTGTCAGTCCAAGACAACTGGCATAATGTTAGTGCAACTTAAACAAAGGTTTTTCTCTGTGGCAAAGTCCTTTTTAAAGGTACTTTAAAAGGCAAAGTCCTTTTTAAAGGTACTTTGCTCTGTTATTATGCTGAAAAAAGATTAAAATTCATTTGAATGGCTTTACAAAAGCATGTTAAATATAGGTTAGAGAAAGCTGAGTGCATAGTTTTCCTGGAAGCATGTGCCAAAAATTATGCAAACATATGCAAATTAGATTGGACACCACGTAAATAAACATTGGTTGTTGTATGTATTTGATTTGAATTTCAGGTGAACTCCCCTCAGTGTTTGCATAGGGAAATCACAGCAAGGCTTTTACTTTGTCCCAGAACCTCACTGTTTTTAACAGACAACAACAGATGGCATGCTACAAGTGAAGGTGAGAGTTTATATTCGTTAAGTTTTACTTGATTCTTTGAGAATGAGATTTGAGATATTTGTATCATCTGAGCTACGTTTGATTAGAAATGGCTGTTAAACAATTTTATGCTGGATACCCAAAAGTAAGAGAGAGTCAGAAAGTCTGTACTGTTCATTTAGACTCTAACAGATCTTAAACCTTGCTTTAGCCTTGTGGCTTTTCACACATGTAGCTGCTCTTTGCAGTTTGGGTCTTGTTTGAGTTTCCTTGTTAAATCCACAGTATTTGATAATAGGAAAGAAGCAGTTTAAAGAAAGTCACAAGACATGCAGCTGTAACGGCTAGCAGTGCTGAACTGAGCCTCTGTGTGTCAGTGCTGCCCGAGGCGTTGGGCTGCTGCAGCTAAAGTCACTTTGAACTTTCTGAAGTTACATACAGTACTTTCCACTTTCAACTGCCCAATGATACATTGCAATCCTCCAGTGTTATGTCTGGGACAAAGCAGCTGAGCTTGTTAGGCAGAATTTATTTACTTAAACAAGGTTTGACCTGGGACTGATCTAAAAAAAAAAATAAAGATTTTGAAAACATGTATTTGCAAAATTTTTCTTGCATAAGAGAGCATTTAATTCCATGTCTCTTAAATCTGAATTGAAGCACAAATACAGACCCTAAACACCCTGACATCTAATACAACTTGAATAACAGACCATTACAGAAGTAAGATATGAGACATGTGGTTCATCTTCGCTTAAATTATCACAGTGCGCTGTTAAGTAAAGTTTACACACAATAAACTTAGCTATTTGGAACTTGCTTGAGGATTGGGATACTATACATTATTAGGGGAAGTATGCTCAGAGCCCCAGGCTTATATTTTTTTTATTTTTGTATTTTTTTAAACTACTTCATCTGTCTAAAAAGATGGCATTGTGACTTATTTTTTCTATTCTTCCTTCATGCTTCTGTATGGAACAAACCCACCCAGACAGCGTTATTATTTTTTTCAAAAGCAGAACCTTTTTCCTATTTCTGCTTTCAATGGGTGCTTTGGTGCCTCAGTTCCTCAGAAACTATTCAGAGTGTCTGAATCACGTCAGAGTAGATAAATATTATAAAAAAATTCAACAACAATAAAAAAAAAAAGAACAAATAAAGGAAGTACATTTGCAAAAACTGCTTTAAAACTTTCAGTCAAGGTAGGTTTGGATTTTAGAAAAATTCTACAACATTTTTAGATAAGTGTGCAAACAACTATAGTCTTGTTGAATTGACAGTACTAATGTAATATATTCAATGTTTTTTAATGCTTCACTACAAAAATATAATTGTTTTACTTGTTAATAAAAGACATTAAAACTAAATATTGTTGTAGTAGAATGAAAAAGCAACACCACCATTTTCTGATACAGCCTATGCTTAACGTTTTGCCCAGTTTTACCCAGTCTGTGAGATGTGGCTGGGTGTGAAGGCAGAGATAGCATGATTAGTGCCTTGGAGAGATTTTATGAAAATGTTTTCTGTCCCGGGAAGTAAATGGGAGAATGTGTTTGGCTTGAGTCATGATAGTCCAGGTGGAGACAAACAGAACAAACAGAGGAAGAGAATGTGTGCTGATACATGCTGCAGAGGCAAACAATAGGTACCAGGTGCACTTTTCCCATTCACAGCAAGTGCTGAGAAAATATTAGTTGAAAGCAATGTGCTGTAACTTTATGTGAAGTGAAAGAGAATAGGAAAAGGACATAGAGTAGCTATATGAAGCTTACAGTGCAGTGCACAAAAAGGTCAATTTATTTGCTTGAAGGCACAATAGCAGTGGTCAGATGAGAGGCCCTGAGTGGGCTTTGATCCAGCAATCTTCTTTATAGCACTGAGATGCCTACTTCTCTCTAAACCCCCTAATAAACACCACCCACCCACCTACCCGCACACACACACACACACACACACACACACACACACACACACACACACACACACACATCACTTCCCCTTCAGGTTGTTTTGAAAAATTAGTGACCTAATGTCTCTTGTCTTTCTGTAGAGTGACCAGTGATGCATGCATAGGCCAATCAGACTCAAAGAGCAGATGGTCAAACCAAAAAGCCAAACACTGTCATGGAAGACACTGAGGTATCAGAGAAAGGTAAAACTAACCTAATAATTATTAATTTACCCATATGTGTACAGAATGAGCTTTGTGTGCATACTTTTTGCATAAATATAAGCCGAATTTAGGACCAAAAAGATTTTTGGCATTTTTATTATGTCACATTATTTTTATGATAAGCACATCTCCCACTGATATTCATATTACCGTAATCCAGGGGGAGAAATGCAAGGAAAATTAAGATTTTAAGTAATGTTGGCTGAAAATGCTGAATAATCGTTCTTTCTTTTTTTATACTAATTAAATTCAGTACTACAATTTTACTATTTAAGAAATACAGCTGAGGTGAAAAGTTTACATCCCCCTTTCAGAATGTGCAAAATGTTAATTATTTTTACCAAAATAAGAGGGATCATACAAAATGCATGTCATTGTTTATTTAATACTGACCTGAATAAGATATTTCACATAAAATATGTTTACATATAGTCCACAAGAGAAAATAATAGTTGAATTTATAAAAATAACCCCGTTCAAATGTTTACATCCCCTTGATTCTTAATACTGTGTTGTTACCTGAATGATCCACAGCTGTGTTCTTTTTTTTTTTTTTTTTGTGATAGTTTTTCATGAGTCCCTTGTTTGTCCTGAACAGTTAAACTGCCTGCTGTTCTTCAGAAAAATCCTTCAGGTCCCACAAATTCTTTGGTTTCCCAGCCAAAAAATGTTTGTGTATTTGATCCCTTTCCAACAAATGCTGGAAAACCAGAGAATCTGTGGGACCTGGGGGATTTTTCTGAAGAACAGCAGGCAGTTTAACTGTTCAGGACAAACAAGGGACTCATGAACAACTATCACTAAAAAAAAAAAACAAACAAACAAAAAAAATTCCAGTGGATCATTCAGGTTATAACACAGTATTAAGAATTGAGGGGATGTAAACTTTTGAACGGATTTTTATGAATTCAGTTATTTTCTTCTCTTGTGGATTGTAAGTAAACATCTTTTATGTGAAATATCATATTCAGGTCAGTACTAAATAAACATTAACATGCATTTTGTATGATCCCTCTTATTTTGGTAGAATAAATAAAATTTTGCAGATTCTAAAAGGGGAATGTAAACTTTTCAGCTCAACTGTATACTACTACCATTCAAATGTTTGGGGTCAGTAATAAAAAAAATTATAATAATAATTTTAATCAGGAAGAAGCCGTAAACTGAGTCAAACGTGACAGTAAAGACATTTGTGCTGTTACAAAACATTTCTATTTCAAATGCTGTACTTTTAAACTTTTTATTCACCAAAGAATCCTGAAAAAAGTACAGTGGTTTCCACAAGATATTAAGTAGTTCAACAGTTTTCAACATTTCTAAAGGATCGTGTGACCTAACAGTAAATAAATGACTAATAAACAAATTAATACATTTGAAAATTAAAAAAAACAGTTATTTTTAACTGTAATAATATTTCTAAATATTAACCTTTTTTATTGTATTGGTGATCAAATAAAGACTATTCAGAGAGAGATAGAGAAAGAGAGAGAGAGAAAAAGCAATTAAAAATCTTACCAACCCCAAACATTTGAATGGTAGTATATTTTATAGTAGGCTACTTATAAATGGTCATGCAAGGTTTTAAAAAAGATTTAATTTTATGTTAATTGTATTTTCTTATTTTGAGGGGTGAAATATGACCCAGACATTTCTTGACAATTTTCATGGGATACATGCATTTATTTTAGTTATAAATTAATACAGCTATTATTACGGTTATTTTCAGAGAAGCATTATATGCTATATATCACACTCATTGGTAAATTGTATCAGGGTGGTTTCTTTCTTCTACAATGAAAAACCTCACCGTAACACTATATTTTTGCATGAGAAAATACATTTTCCTTGCAACTGCTCCCACTTGGCATTTATGAATTAGATTTTCCACATGAAGAAACCACTGTGTATGCCCTTTAGTGAGATGGTGGGCTGATTTGCACAACAGTTTCACAGGACCCAATAAAACATACCCATTTAAATCTGCACTTGAAAGCACAGACCATTAATTACAAATAAGAGAAGTGAATAATTCATTATGCTTAGGTCACTACAGGAGCAGCCTGAGGTTGGAATTGTACTGATGGACAAAAGCCCTGGAAGAGAAGCTTTTAGCAAGTGTTTCAGTTATGGCTGAGAAGAAAAAAACTGTGCAGATAGAACCTATTGGACATGTAAGGGATAAAAACCTCAGTTGAGTCACTGTTGTCTACTCCTGAGTGCTCTGTTTTCAATAGGAGCATATCGGTGCCATGGAAAAATAAGGCTTCTGAGGTGCAGTTTGTAAAGGCATGTAATACTTACTCTGCTCTCAGAATAAAGATGCAGAATAGAACTCCATTTTCACTGCCTGTTTACAACAGAGTTCAGACCTTCATAATGGACATAATACTCTTCTGTATATCAGTGAAGCCTTGTGGTTTACACACATTCTATCCTAGAGTCAAATAGATACAGTAAATAGATAGATTGATAGATAGACAGACAGACGGCTGATGGATGGATGGATGGATAGATGGATGGATGGATTTGTAATGTGCGCACACATTTCTAAATGCTCACTGACTGTTAAGATTCACACACATTCATTCTCTCAGCTAAAGTGCAGGCGTTTCTCTGATTAACACACATATTTACACAACGATTTGTGTGTTATCCTCTCGCATCCATGTGCACACATTTACAATGTAGATTGCAAAGCCAGAACATTATCTGTCTCCCTTTCCCAATCTCTCTATCAGTCTCTCTCCTGTATCGGAGTAATTTTCATTTGAATTGCAATCAGTGAGAAATTGCATATTGGATATTTCATATGGAATCAATGACTCCTGGTACTGGTCACACAGATTGCTTTTCAGATTGCATACATATTCAGGTACATTATGCAGTGGCCTCACAACCTTTTTTGGAAGTAGAAACACAATGCCAGTTTAACAGCTTTTATGCTTTTGTATTTTATATTAATCAGATAATCACATAAAAGCTGTCTGTTCACTGTTTGTTCTCACAGTCTGACGTGACACGTGAGTTTGTTTGGCCACCAGATGTCAGCATTGCAAAGACTACATCGGCACTTCATATCTTGACAGAACACTAATTTTGGGCCTACCTGTATGTCTGTGAAGTGTAGTTTCCTGTTGTTCTCATTTTGCGTGCTCATTTTAAGTGCTGTTGTTGGTTTTTCTCCTCTCCCACATAGGTTAATGTACAGTAGGACGGTATGACGGTTCTTCTTGTACTGAAGAATATTAACATGCGTTAGAACTAATAGGTACACATACCTGTACAGTATATAGTGGGGATGTCTTTGGAACATGTCATCAGGAAATAATAAATATGCCATAATTGCATATTTAGACTGTAACAAAGAGATCTTAAAGTAAAGTGTAACCAAACCCAAAATGTCTGAATACAAAAAAGTAGCTGAAAAATAACCAGATGATTTTGGCCTCTGAAGTTCAATGTTCTGATGTTGTTCTTTTATCCATAATGAAATCCAAAAATAGTGAAAATGCTCAAATATTCAAATAGCATTCAAAAATAGGTGTTTAGTCCACTTTGTTACTATAAATTGAGAAATATTTTATTCTAAAACTTTTTCCACCATTACTGAAGTAACCTTCCTACAAACTTTATCTGGGTGTACGTCAGTGTGGAATTGTGTGCCGTGTTGACGGCTAACTCATTAAGGACTAAATGAAAGTGATGAGATGTGATTTTAGACCGCATCTGGAACAAATGGTCCAGGCGTTCCCTGTTCAGTCTGGCCAATTTCAGAGGCCCGTACCAACCCGCAACCCCCCTCTCCACCCGCCAACAGACACACACACAGGTTTAGATCTGATATTTATTTCATCGGGTTTGTGTACGCAGTTGATCTGATATGAATGTGATTCCACGCTTTGATGCAGAGACAGATTGTAAAGTGTGATTTTATTAAATCCTTCATTAGGATTCATCAGTGAGATTGGATCAGAAAAAGGTCACTGTGCAAATTCGGCCCACTCACCCCCCAACAGCATCCCTCATCCTCCCTCTCTTTGCCTTCGCTCTCTCATTTCTCTCTCATTTGCTGTAGTCCGAGGCGGGGGGGATGGCCACCGCTACTGAAATGAATTTGCTGTGAAAATGGGGGAAAATGAGCATTATGGGCTGGTGGAGGAATACAAGGTGAAAGTGACATTATCTCCCCCTTCACGTCTCCTCCCTCTCTTCTCTTTCCCCTCCTCCTCTCATTCTCTGCTTCCGTTCTCCGGTGCCATTGCGGGACGATGGTGCCACAAATCATTTGTACGCTCTCATTTGGGTCTACAAGCCGTGATGGTGCTTACTGCTCACAGAGCAGATGACTTTCAAAGAGGGGGGTGTAAAGGGGGAACGGCTATTTTCTGGCACATGAAAACATCAGTTGGAGTTGGAGCTGAAATTGAGAGGGAAATTGCTCTCGCCATATGTCATCTTTCGCTGAGGGCTTTTTTTCCATTGGGTGCATGTTATGTATGCATCTGCACACAAAGCAGTTTTCTTGGTGTTAATTGTTGTCATTGAAGTGTAATGTGTGCCCTAATGGGAATGCCAGTTTATCTGTATCTGTAGACCTGCTGCAGTTTAGTGTACTTTAAGGCTTAGGCTAAAGAAAATTATGTGATCTTTCCTCACATTTACTGATTCAGTGGCTTCAGTAAGTTATTTTAGTTAGCATAGGCTGTGTAGCTTTTTTGCAAGCACAAATATCTGTTGTTGTCATCAGTATATAATTTTTCTCTGCTGATTCTGTTCTGACACTGTAAATCAATGTAACCCGGATCAGATGCATGTACTGTACGTTCAACTGCCTCTGCTTTCTCTTTATCGATTGGCTAGTAAAGTCATTTTACTCGAACAATAGTGAGTCATATACTGGGGATGTGGTTTAGCAAAAGAAAAAAAAAACTGTTTACTGCATTTTATTCCTGTGGGAATTGAAGAGTAGGTTTAGGTGTATAGAGAAACTGTTTATTTAAAAAAAAAAAAAAATCATTTGAATGAAAGGAGACTGTTGTGCATAAAATCAATTTATAGAAAGATTAGGGAGCCATTCATATATATATAATATATATAATATGTAACAATATATACAATTATATATATATATATATATATATATAGAACTGTTCCCCAGCATAAACATCAACTAACTTATAACCATAATAAACTTTCACCCTCATCAATATATAACTGTTCATCATCATCAGTGAACTGTTCCCCAGCTGAAATGTGTACTCTCTTATAATGATAATATACTTTCTGCTGTATTTGAAGTGATTTTTGAGTGACAGTTAATGTATGTGATATAATATATACATTATATTTATATAATATTATTCATTCATTACCGGCTATACGGCTCAGATATAGTAACTTTTTGTTCTTTCTGTTTAATGAGACACACTTTATTTCATAAAGTCTTCTAGTTTTCTTTTAGTGTCAGCCAATAATTTTGATGTCTTACTTTTGTATTTTCTAAAACTAAAGTCAATGACTATAAAGAAAACTATAACAATAACTATGTAAGCATCCATACCAACACACATTAAAGTTTTAAGCATGTTATGTTGTCTGCCACTTTACATTAAATGTTTGTGCTATTTAAAGTGTATGGAATACAGATTATACAGCTCTCAATCTCTCTCTCAGTGAAACCATAAAACAAAATGCAAAAAGTTTTAGTTGGTTCATTAAAAAATTGACAGGCAGGCAAAATCTGAGCCACGATATCTCATATTCAGTGAGTCCGAGCTGCTTCACTTTTGGTTTAAGGTGAAGTTTGGTTTAAGCCTCAGCAACAAAAGAAGCGTGAGTGTGAGTGTATAATCCCCGATGACTCTTTGAATGTCTACTTTCTATTTTCCCAGAACCCTCTTCCTCTCTCCCCATACAGACACAATTCTTCCAGCACACTGGCTGTATTACCACTTCTGCCTGAAATGATCATCCAAACCCTATGAATGACATTACAGAGAAGGATTATCACCACACACACACACACACATACTGTATGCACATTCACACATTGCTTGAATAGTCTGCTGTAGTTACACCTGACCACTCAAGCGTGATTCATCTGTAACAGCCACACGCTCTCGCACACGTAACACAGACATATGCGAGTGCATGAACACACATGTACGGATCATTCACACACTGTTGCACGGCCTTGCCCTGGAAAGCATGCATATATATACACGCATACACTGCGAGTGTGAAATAAGAATCATGCCCTAAAGCAGACTTCTGCACTCTCCATGACGGTTCCAAAGGGACCACCATCTGTGAGATTCAAATGCAATATTTATTGCCAAATGAGACAGCCGTTATTAAAAACCATGTTTGTGTGAAATACTGTACGTGTGCGTGGGTACACATGCATGCACACATACATGTCCATATGTATGTTTTACATTATCTACGTTGTGCTCCCTTTCACACAAATGAGCTGTCTTTTACAAACATGCTGATTTATGGAACCCTATTTTCACTTCAAAGTAAAAAACAAAACGGTAATTGTGAGGTGACGTTTAAAATAAAAATATCATATTGTAACATATAAAGTCAAAGTTATGATTTTTTTTTTACTATCATTTTATCATTAATATTATTAATAATTCTATTGTTATAAATAAATATAATTACATATAATTATTATGACATTTATTGATTATTACACGATTTAGATTTTTACTCTTCACTTTATTACAACTTACTGTAATATCATTGTGTTCAATCCACTTAAATATCTAAAATTAAAGAATACTTAAAGTAGTTGTGACTACTATTTTTTGGCAATAACTGAAATTAGATGGGTGAACTTTTATCTCCCACCATACTTTGCAATGGTAGAGTAAATGTGGAAATTAAGTGTTATTTTATGCATTTTTGAATAAATTAAAAAACCTGTTAGTGTTTACTGTTTAGTTATGTTGCACATTTGAAAGAGATTCTGTTGGTGAAGCTTTTGAGGTTACCACTGCACTGAAGAGGCTGTGGTTAGACTGAAGGATGGTTATATGACTTTGGTGTGATGAGAAATTTACTTGCAATAGAAAAATTTAGTTAATTTTACCTCGTTTACAATGTAATGCAGAGATGAGCTTCCATATTCAATAAACCCATTGCATTGTGGAAGTTAATTCAGGCACCTTCCATAGGTTTAAGAAGTTCTCAAGTCATGACACACAACAATTAGCAAACAATTTATTTGCATAATGTGACAAATTTCTAAGCAAAATGATATTCAAGAAAAAATGTAGATCATTACTTGATTTTATTCATCTGCACTTAACTGGATTGGGGAAAGTGGGCGTGGCATACAAGAATCCATCATTATGATCTTTATATGACTGTTGGCTGGAGGGGAGGGGTTAAAATAAGAGGGCTTGATGATGCCAGCGAAACAGAAAGTCATTTTGTTTTGTTTTTCACTGAAGAAATGAACATCAATGTGTTGTTCACAATAATACCAAGAATGTCTATTTAAAAAGGTAATGGGTCAACTTTGTTTTCATATCGACTTCACAGTCTGTGACAATAGAAGTGAGGAGCCCGATTCTACTTTCTCAAACTTGGAGAGCTTCACTTGCTGTGAAAACTTTTATTAAAAACCAATTTGGCAAAGCCTAGATATGGCTGTAAACCATTTTGCCTCTCGCTTTCGACAAGCTGGAAATGAATAAAAACTGCTGATGGTCCATGTTCTGTAAGTTCCACTTCAGTTCAGCCAGTTTAGAAGATTTATCTAAACTCAATTTAAAAATTTAAATTCACCAGTATATTTTAAAAACATTTACTGTAATGATTTCAGGAAATTCTTAATAATAGTTCAGCTGTTTTAAAATCTCTCCTAACCCTTATGTATTTTAACTTCATTTCCCGGCCATTCTTGGCTTGATGGCTAAGCAGTAACATACTGATTCTGGTATGTGGAACATGCCATGTCTTTATAGTCTAAGCGCCTCAGTCTTATCTGCTGATTATAGGGTCGTGCAGCTCTTAAGACTGATGGTTGAATGTTTAAGGTTTAAAAAGATAAACTGAAGGCTGCAAGGTGTGAAAGAACTGTGAGCTTTGGTTTTCTGCATCTTTGGACACAGATAATGGACTGCAAGGCTGAATCTGAAAGGTGAAGCAGAATGGATATACTTGCTGAAGAGAAAAATAAATAGCTGAAGTTATACATGTATCTGCCTATTCCACTCAACATCTACTCTCGTTTCTTTCCTTTCCCATTTCATTCATTTTCCCTCAGCTGTTTTTGAAAAGAAACTGGATGTGTGGATGTGTGGGCGAAAAACATGCAATTCAAATACACTCTGAAGTGCAGCAACAGATGAAAGCAAAAATTATACTAATCAACTTTGCAGAGCAAAAAATAAATCCCAGTACTCTGTAAGTACCCATGCGGTGGTCTGCACATTAATGGCTATTGAATAAATTGTCAAGTTGACCACATCAAATAACCCCATTGTAAGGCCTTTTGCTTTTACAGTGACCTACTTCGAAAACTCATTCTTGACCTTTCAGTTCTGGCTCCCGATAGAGGCCAGATTGGCCCCAACTAAGGGGTCCAGCGCTAAGATTATCTCCCTATAATTACCTCGCAAAGATGAAAGGAAAGAACATGCTGTTTTGCCTGCCTGTCGTTATATATGTCGACGTGTGTTCTGCCAAAGACTTGAGTAAGGTTTGTATGTATGTGTTAATGGTACCTCACGTGGATGCGTCTTTTTCTCTTCCCAAGTCTTCTAAAAGCACTATACTAAAATCCCCTTGGAGCTCCTATGATTACACGCTAACAACCCATTCAACAGTTTGCCCTTAACGTGTATTTTATCTTCCTATCCCACATGTTGTGTATGTGTAACATGTTCCATTTCGTTATACTGCAGTTATACAGTATGCCATTCATGTCATTTTGTGGGCTGCACTGTGTATTTTGTGCTACTGTGTTGCTTCCAATGGGCTCTTGAGAGTAAACAAAGTGCTTCACTTCATATGGTACACATTATATAGAGCCACATGGAACGCAGGTTTACTTTGCATGGTAAACATAATCAAACTCCACTAACATATCTTTATCTGTTCTCTTGCGTCCTCTTTCGCCCAGGAAAAAAAAAACAAAAAAACAATGTGCCTTACACAACACCCTTTTAAACACCTTTGAAATCCCTCAATGATGCTCTTTGGTCAATGATCTTGGCTCAAAAGAGAGTTAATGATTAAAAGAACTGCAAAAGAAATTTGTAAATGTGCTTGTAAATGTTTAAACAATTCTTGTTGGTTTCATATTGTTTAAAAAATACATGCCATTTTTAAGAAACATTTTTAGATTTCTTTTGACTTGTTTGTCATGTTGTGCAACAATCAAGTAATGAAGTATTTTGGGTAATACTTTATTTTTAAGACATCCTTGTTACAAATATTACATGTACTTACTATTACAATCACAATAAATTATGCATAATTGCATGCAAGTAACCCTGAATCCTAATCCTAACCCTAAATGCCAAACCCTTATCTAACACTAACCATATATTAAGTACATGTAGTTAATTAATAGTACTCAGTACTTAAATGCATAATTACACTGTAACAGGACAACTTAAATGTGTAACCCCATTATTTAAGAAAAAATTTAATGTAATAACTGATTTTAATGAAAATGGCATGTTGTGTAACAATTAAATAAAATATCAAAATACGGTTATACTTTATTTTAAGGTGTCCTTGTTACAGTATAACAAGGACACCTTATATTCTTACTATATGAAGTGAAGTGACGTGTGACATACAGCCAAGTATGGTGACCAATACTCAGAATTCATGCTCTCCATTTAACCCATCCAAAGTGCACACACACACCGTGAACACACACCCGGAGCAGTGGGCAGCCATTTATGCTGCGGGGAGCAGTTGGGGGTTCTGTGCCTTGCTCAAGGGCACCTCAGTCGTGGTGTTGCCAGCCCGAGACTCGAAGCCACAACCTTGGGGTTAGGAGTCAAAATCTCTAACCATTAGGCCACGACTTCCCCAGTGGTTAGGGTTAGGATTAGGGTTTGGCTTAAGGTTACTTGCATGTAATTATGCAGAATTTGTTGTTATTATAATACAGTACAGTACATGTAGCATGTAACAAGGACACTTTAAAATAAAGTGTTACCAAAATATATTATATATAATAAATATATTGTATATAATATTTTATAATATTATAAATATATACTTAAAGTACTGTCCAAAAATATCATTAATTATTAATTCATAAATACCATTAATTTTCTGGGAAGTTGCACAACATTGTACAACCTGCCTAAACCTTGCCTTGTCATAAATTTGTTTTATTACCTGATATTGTAAGAAAACTATTGACCTTGCCACATGATGGTCTACATAGATCTTGTCTGTGATATGTGTTTATTTATAAAAAATTTACTTACATATAAAATATTAATAAGTAGTGAATCAGTTTAATTCATTCCTTTTAAGAAATAGTGCTTGAATAAATCAAAACAAAATAAATTAAATTAATAAAACATTTAAATGAAATACATTTTTTCCTAAAGCAATTAGAACTTCTTAGTAATGTTTTCTTTGAAAGCATTTTTTTTTTCTTTTTTTTAAGAAGAAAAAAAAATATATCTTCATTCTAGCATCACCCTGACCTCTTGACCCTCTTGTGTATGAATGAGAACAAATCCCTGCATCCATGTTCCAACATCTGAATGTGTTGTTCAGGTGTCCACATACTTTTGGCCCTATATTATGTTACCACAGCCTGAAGAAGACTGGATTGTCCCATTATTCAAATAATGTATTCTCATCCCATCAAGTCACTGGAAATGATGTTAAGTACTTAAAGGTTCCATGTGATTCCGGTAAAGACCGTAAAACCCATCTGCACCCTTTATAGCTGCATGCAAGACTCCTCAAGGAAAGGTTTTCGCCTACAACAGCTGTGCTCACTGCGTTTTTCATGTCACACCACCTCTGTGTATGTACGCGTGTGAGTGCGAGTGTGCGCACAAGTGCATGAGCGTTAGAAAGTACACCTGCTCTGGAATGAAAAAGTCCCTTGTCTGCAATTTACATGCAAATCAAAACACATCCACTTTCCAGCACAGAAATGCATTCTGGGATAGTCAGTTTCCTCTGGCCCGTACAGGTCAAGCAGAAGTTATTGTGCATGTTTGTCACATTAAAACACATTAAATTGCCCTTGTTTCTTTCTCTTCCCAGCAAGACCCAAAGAGTTTTTACTCTTCTGTCCACATTGTGGGGACAAAATGGCCAATTCTCCTATTTAATCTCCATTGCCATATTTATATAGCTATTTAACTCGAGCAGGCCCGCGGTTATGATTTGATGGTGTTTGCTCGACCCCAGGCTCTGAATTATGGAATATCATTGAAGAGTCAAGTTGTTTTTCATCTTTGTTGTAAGGTGCTATTTGTTCCCCCTACAGTTCCACATCGCTGCCTCTGATTGAACAGAAGGGAAGAAAACTGTCAAACTATCATGGATCTCTCTCTCCCGGCCTTCTTTTTTTTTTCTTTTACTCTCTCGCGCTTTAATATAGTATCTCTCTCATCTGCACACCCTCTCATTCTGCTTCTTGTCGATTTCCCCAGTGTGCTCTTAAACTGCTAGTGTAATTTAAATACAGAGCTCCGCGTTAGCAGGAGGCACTTTGCCTCTTTGATGGGGGAGAGGATAGCAGAACAATAAGGCGAATGAGATGGGGAGGGCGGAATGGGAATTGGCTTACATTATCACACAGCATCTAAAACCAGAGTGCAGAGGGCTTCAAACACAATGTGCACTAACAGCCCTGCCCTTGAATGCTAAGCAGACCTATATAAAGCAGCACAAAGAGAGCAATTTGTGTCGTTTTTTGTTTAGTTTGGGCGTTTTTCTTGCAATTTCACTCCAACCCAGAACTTTATTGTGGAACGAAAAGAGATTCGACATCAAAATGCACAAAGCATCAGAGGCCGAACATCAACGGGGCCGCTCAGAGCAAGGATTGGCTGAGAGATTAGAAACGTATGGCTCTCTTGGCCCGCAGTGGCACCTGTGTGTGTGTTGCACAAGGGTCAAAAGCATTCTGTAAAGTGCTGCACTGGAGAGATAACTGGAGTGTTGTGCCTTAGGGTCTCGCTGTGATGAAGCTTTTCCTTCGCTTCTGTTCCCAGCTGAGCGATTTTGGACATTTTAGAAGGACAGGAGTCCGTTTTTGTGCCGTTTCCTATCGTTGAAACAAAGCAAGTCTGTTTTACGGTGTGAAAAAGTGGCACTTGTTCTGTGATCCATTCTCTTCTTCTACTGTGTGGTCTTTCTTTTTCCTGATGTTGTGTTTCATTTTTTATTTTTTTTTCTCTTCCACCCCTCCCCCGTTCCTCTGTGGCTTGTTTGGCATTATGACTAAGAGTCACTTTGAGTCGCTGACCTGCTCTTTATTGATCGGGGTGTATCTCCAATTGTAGGGCCTCTATGCACCGCCTTTCTCAAACTCATCGTTTTCTACAAAGACCCTTTTTCTGACAAGCGCAGTCTGCTCTGATTGGCAAATTGACCCAGTGCATTATGATTGGCCGAACACCACAAGCACTCGTCAGAAATGTAACGCCCCTCTCCATAATCCTCTCGATAAATAAATATGAATACAGTTTATAATGTCCTTAGTTTTAACATCAGTTCAAGCCCGAAAGGGGAACAGAGCTGACTCCACTGTTTTGGACCCTGTCTCTCTCTCTCTTTCTCTCACTCTCTCTCTCTCTCTCGCTCTCTCTCACACACACACAAACAAAGCGCAAAACTCTGCATTTGAACAGTCAATAGCAAATACTTAAACTAATAACAAAACATACTTGGAGTAGCTGATTCAGAAGCTCCAAATTGTCGTAGCAAAGACTTAGAGAATTACCTCATCTTCTAGGTTCACGAAACGGTCGTCCGTAAAATGCGTTACTGTTCTAAAGTAATCTTAAAGATTCCTAAATGCATCTACTTTTGGAAGGCCAAATAAAGTGCTTTTGCTTAGAAACACACAGCATCTCCCTGACATGGCTGCTTCAACATTAACTGTGGTTACTGAACACCGCCTTTCTTTGCGTGAACATTTAGGCGACATTATGCAAATATTTTCACATCGTGACGTAGACATGTGGGGGGCGTGTTTGAATGAGCCGTTTTAGGCCGGCGTGGCAGAGTCTTAACTTTTATAAAGAATATCTCTTTGGTTTTGAGACTTTAGTCTTTGCAACTTCAGGGATCTTATCTATGCACAATTAGCTTGTAAAACTCCAAAGAGAAAGGAAAACTTGAAATGCATCATATGACCCCTTTAAATACCAGCTGGCCACAACTAATTGATAGAGTAATTTAATATAAAATTGCAACTCTGGCTTATTCTGTTAGTCTGTTCGGTTAACCTAAAATGCCAAACACATAATAACATTAATTGGAGTTTTAAACTGTATTCAGGCATGTGCCACATATAGAATAAAATAAAATAAAATTAATAAATTTTTTTGTTAGTTTTTTTTTGCTTCCTGTGGTTGATGGTTTTCTGAAGGTTAAGCTCCTCTTTTCACTAAGCAAGAATCATTTGAATCATTTGATTCATTAAAACATTAAAATAATTAGTTGTTGTTGTTTTTTTTAAATAAATTTCAAGTCCTATTTTTGTCCCTTTTCATGCAAAGTGAAGTCAGATTATGAAATGAGCATTTCGCAGCAGAGTGTAAAAGCAGAGGGTATGAAGTGAAAGGGTGAGGTCTTCGCAAGTCTACTGTGCAACCACTGGCTAACAACTGTTTTTTTTTTTTTTTTTTTTTTTTAAGTGTAAACATCCGTATTCATGAAAAACATGGTATCTAAGCTTCCCTCTTGCCTAAATTGCTTGTCCTCGTGACTTGGTTCTGGATGGCTTACTACGTTGATTAATTTGGTTTCTGTATGTTTTTTCTGTGTTGATCATGTGTGCATATCAGATGACTAGAGTGACCCAGGCTACACTACTACACTAGCCTGACTCAAGGCTTTGTTTTCCAAGCCACTATACCCGCCGGGGCCCACGCTGCCTTCAAGGGGGGAATGTGACCAGGAGCGTAGCTGCTGAACCTTCCGAGATGGACACCTTGTCTCTTTTTATTTTCTTTTATTTTCATTTTTTTTTTTTTTTTCTCTCACATGTTGTCCCTTTTTTGCCTCTTAGAAGAGTTGCATAATCATTGTGTTGTTTTTCTTTTTTTTGTTTTGTTTTCCTGTCCCCTTGTCCCTCGTCCCCAATCCCACAGTTGCACCCCTTTGCCTGTCTTTGAACGCTGTCCAGGTTGACTTGCCGCCCAGTGTTGGAGGGAAGTTTGAACGGTACAAGGGCAGCTCTTACTGATATCTAATGCATTAAGATTTCCTCCTCTCTCTTTCTCTCGCTCCTTTCCACTGATGTGCTCAGGGTTTTACTTTGGAAAATAATATATTCCTTTATTTAATATAACCACACAGTGCCTCACAAAAGTATTCAGACCCTTCACCAATTTTCTGTTTTTACTGAATTATAAGTACTGAAATACTTTTTTTTTTTTCTTTTTTCAGAGCACTGATTGTATGTCAGGTTTTGTTAGAAAATATTCTTACATTTTTTTGTTATTACTTATTATTTATTTTCTTATTTTATTATTTATTCTTAATATTCTTAAAAGACAGTTGCAATGACTTGTATTTTGTGCACAGTAGGTAATTATCTTTAGTCGTTTGATGCTCAAATATAGCTACATGTTCAATGTTGGATTGAGATAAGGACTTTCAGTTTTCAAAGCTTCAGTTTTTAAGCTTAAACAGGTTCTCTTGCAGTATTTTTTTAATGCATATTTTCTAGGGCTGCATGATATATCAAAATAAAATTGACATTTCAATATGGCTTAGTCCGAATATAAAAATAGCAAAGGTTGCCATTTAATGAAATAAATAAATGTGCTGTGGGTTTTGGAATGAAGTGCAGCACTGTTTTCATTTACTTGTGTGGAACTCCCATGAAAGCCTAATAGATTAGCATTTGAAAATAAAGAAATTAAGATGTAAATATTAGTATTGTGATTTTACAGACATAAAAAGGGAGCACCCTTTGCTCGATTTCTCTAGCTTTACATCAGGGGTTTTCAACCTGTGGGGCACGCCAGCACCTGTTAATTCAGAGACATACACTCGAGTAATTATGAATACAAGCTAGTGAATCTTTAGCCATCCACTTGGGGGCAATCTGATTAGTCCCACTGTTAATCAATCAACAATAGAGCAGATTTGACGAGATCGAGTTATCGCTCACTCTTATTGACTGTGGAAGATTATTTACGGTTAGCCGTGCTAGTAATTCAACCAAGGATTGGCATGTTGTGCTCTTTAGAAACAGGCTCAGCCATCAAGCTGAATCAGGTAAGCTGGTTATATATTTATATTTCAGTATAATTATGCACACTGTGCCAGTGGTGGTACTTTTAGGTGGGCATCAGCCCCCATATCTGTTGTCTCAGCCCCCCAAAACTAGCTGGATGATCGGGCCAGTGCTGCTTTCTCAAGAAAGTTTATTATTCTCATGTGTTTTAAGTCGTCAGATCAAACATTAAAGTGATTTTAAGCCATTCAAGCGCAAGACTGCACGAAAGAGATCTCAGCTTACTCATGCGCTGTGATGGATTGTTTTGTAAGCGCACACACCTGAAGCGTGCACACAGAAAGCTGTCTATTAGACAGCAGGGGTCCGGCTGCACCAGTTGTACGCAAGTTACAACTTGGCATAGTTTTGACGTAAATGTCAAATATTTGTCCGTTGCACAATTACACTTAGTTACTAATTAGTAAACTAATTATTTATGGAAGCGTCCTGTCAGGAGTAATCGTTGGAATAAAATAGCAGACAGAGTGAACTGCATCAATATTCTTTTCTTCAAACTTCAGTTCTTTAGACATATGATGCTGCTGACGTTTACACTCACATGCATATTACGAGAGGGAACAATATGTGAATAAACATACTTTGTTTCTTTTTTAGTGCTTCTTCAACACCCCAGCGTGTTGTGCATGTCAAATGAAATCAGCCATAATTAATAAATGGCATTTCTTGTTTTTTTTTCTTTCAGTATTTATTGATCCTTATTCATTTCAATTACAGTTTCTGAATACTATTTACATATAAAAATAGCTTACCTATAGGCTAATGTTATTCATGAGTATCGTAGTATTGTTTTTGATGGAAACTTATTTTTACTTATTTTATTTTTAGTTGTGTGAGGCAAAATAAATTAGAACGAAGGATAAATGGAAATTCACAGCTTTTAACAAACTTACATTTAACAAACAAACATTTAACAAATAATGCTCGCGTATTTGAAGGCTTCTATTGAATCATTTAGGGTAAACTTCATATTTTGCAACTACGCGTTACTTTGTCTTTCAAGCTTACAAACGTCTCTGGTTACTGAACATAGCCTCGGTTACCTGAGATGGGCTTGCTGATGCATTGGGGAAACACCTTTCTCCTTAGAAACCTGTACTCTGATTTACTTAATGCCATTTCTCTACAATTCATAATGGCGCTCAAGCGCATGAAAATTAGGGGATGTGGCGCCCCTTATAACGCAGCGCTTGGTGCCATTTTCCTCAGAATCTTCTACTAAATAAGACCTGAGTGAAAGTGACGTGGCATGAATTCAATGTCTTGTTCCTCTCTCAGGGAACCAAGGTTACTATCTCTTTCGAGATGTCTCTCGATGTTGCGTGCAGCTTGCTTGAGTGCTCCGGTAGCAGGTGGGCTTGCATGGATACAGAATCCAGACTCCCAGGAATGGAATATTTTGCATGAGTTGCAGCTGGCTTTTTTTGCATATTGATTGTGAACTCAGACACTGGAGGTGGCTGATGAGAAAACTTCTGTGGTTGCAAAGCTCCCTCACTGAGGGAGCCATGATTATCCAGCCATGTATGTAGTTTGCTATTCGTATTCCCATCAATCGAAGAGGGGTGAGGGCTGCGTTCATGCACTTTGTGAAAGTGTGTGGAGCTAAGGAGAGGCCAAAGGGGAGGACCGAAAATTGATAGGCCACTCTTTCAAGAACAAATCTCAGAAAGCGCCTGTGATGAGGGGCTATCTGGATATGGAAATAAGCATCCTTTAGGTCCACTGAAATAAACTAGTCCCGGGGTTGAATGAGTGATAGGATCCATTTCAATGGAATCATTTTGAATGAGCATTTCGCTATTTCGCGACTGGGCATTCCCTGATACGTGAGGTCCGTGATGCTTAGGAGGCGGGTATCATTGATGCCACGAGTCCTTGGGATGCACCGAAGGGTCTGGTTGTGTGTGGGGCTTTGGAACTTTATTGGCTTACAGTCTAAAGGTAGAGCTTTGAGCAGATGAGGAGCAGGAGGGGGCTGACTGGTGCATTTTGGCATGAAGTGCTTTATCACCCTTGATTGCTTTTGTGATTTGGAGAATTGCTTTGTGAGGGATTCAACCGAGCTGCCAAAAAGCCCAGAGGGACTGATAGGTACGTTCCAAAGGACGGCCTTCTCAGCATCCCTTATGTCCATCAGTTTTAGCCATAGGTGCCTGTCCAGCACAACCAGGCTTCCCATGGCACAGGCAAATAGACTGTGCCGTCATCTTAGTGGCTCACAGGGTGAGATCAGCAAAACTCTCTAAAGATTTCTGGATCCGGGCCTTGTCTATCTATGCTTTTTAACATCTTTGCCTGGAAGAATTGAAGAACAGCTATTGAATGGAGGGATGAAGCTGCCTGGTCTGCTGCCACATACGCTTTCCCACCTTCGGCAATGCGGAGGGACAAAGTTGTGCAGCGATGGCCTCTTCAATCTGCGAAAGTTTTGAATAGCCGTGCAGATTGACACCATCCACCACTGTCAGAAGTGCAGAGCTGGAGATGTGGGCACGAGCCGAGTATGGGGCGTGCCACATCTTGGATGCCACATTGTGCACTTTGGGGAAGAAGAGGGCAGGCGTTTGTGGGCTGGACTCATGGCATCGACTGGGCTGAAGATACCACTCATCCAGTCTATTCCATACTGGTTCAGTGGGAGGGGACCATTCCAGGTTGCGCTCCTCCATCGCCTTAGATATGATACGCAGCAGATCCTGCATGACTCATCATCTGCGTGACTAGGTTTGTAGATCTCGCTGCAATGGGAGTCGGAGTCATCCATGTGGCTGGCTGACCAATCTTCCAAATCTGACGCTGTGGTGGACATGGCATCGTCACAGACTTTCTCAGGCACACTAAGAAATCCACCGGAGAGAGTTGCAATGCATCGGTGTGATCTCACTGATAGCAGTGTTGGTTTCCGCAATCAGTGGCCATTGCTTCTAACTTTACAGCTCCAGAGGAGCAGCAGAGGATAAGGACGGCAGATGGGGACTAGATGGGTCACTGAGTTTGAGGGCTACCCTGCTATGGAGAGTCTTGACACTCTTGGTGTCACAGTAAGGGCAGTTGGGCTCCTCAGTGGCGAACTTTGCGTGGACGCGGCCCAGGCAGAAGACGCACCTATCATGATCATCAGGGAGCTGTAGACGTAACAAGCAGGAAGAAAAAAGTTTGAAGGACATGTACAATTTTTTCACCACATTTATCCACATTTGCGATGACTTGACAATGAAGGAGAGGCTTACAAATAATTGAGGTGAAAGAGAAAGATTCTCAGGAAAATGGTGCCAAGTGCTGCGTTATAAGGGGTGACACACCCCTAATTTCCATGCGCTTGGGCGCCATTGGCCATTGTAGAGTCAGGCTTTAGTATTCTAAAGAGAAAGGTGTTTTCCCAATGTGTCAGCTAGCTGTACTCAACATCGAGAGACATCTTGAAAGGGAACTACAAGGTACATCCTGCCTTATGAACAACTGGTGCAACCGAATAATATATAGATTTAGTTACACATTAGTTATTAGTAAATAAGCCTCTAGTGTGGACTTAAGGTTCTAATTTAAGTAAGAACTTACGGTGCAACCCTACCCAGATAAATAGTTCTCTTTTACATCTTGAGCAAATACACACAAAATTATGTCTGAATGGCTATTGAGGGTATTCTCATAAGTACAGTATAACGGATCCATGCATTTCTTATATTAATAATGTTAATCAAACAGCAAAAAGAGGGCATGTCCTAAAAGGTTGAAAACCATTGATCTACATAATCTACTTACAATTCAAAGAAAAGTTTTGTTTGTCATTGCTATGTTTGATAGTGAAAACATAGCATAAGAATGGAACAAACTATCTAACAAAGTAACAAAACTACAGCAGCAAGAAGTCTGTGTTGGCTGAATTTATTTCTATCTGCAGCTTCTATAGTTAAAGATAAAACTTAAAGCACTCTTTTTAATGTGTCTTTTTTAAGGAAATGTTTTAAAAACATAGTTTTTAAATTAAATCTAAAAATATCAAAGTATTTAATGCATTATTATTTAAATGTTTATCATAAACCCAAAAGCAAAAAAATTGAAAACTAGGGAGTGAAAATGGTAACTGAGCTAATGAGCGTTCCTCTGCTGCCATCTATTGGTTATATGTCTGTATGTCTGGCTATATGCCATTTTCATCTTAAAAGTCTTTGTTTTCCACCAGGATCTTTGGCACATTTTTTCATGATATCTTCATAATTCAAAAATGAATTTTTAAAGTAAATTTTATTGAATAACTGTAGTTATATATCACTAGGAATATATATATATATATATATATATATATATATAAAATATTGCAATGTCAGTTTTTTTCCCCAAATGTCGTGAAGCCCTAATATTTTCTAAAAGTACCTGTGTAGGATCTATAATTCAGTAAAATGACAGAATTGCTAGTGAAGAGTGATTAGAATTGTTTATTTTTGCAAGGAACTGTTGTTCAATTCACTGTAATGGCAAGAAATGAAATGGTTCTTAGAAAAGCTCACACCATTGCACATGTATAACTCCATTGCAAGGTTTTGGGGAACATTGACTTCAGAGTAGTACTGAAGTGGCTGAAAGTCACATTTGAGGTTTTAATTTACAAAAGCACAGATATACCAACAGTCAGTTTACCCATGAGTATAGTCACTGTAAGCTCTAAGCATGCAT
Source organism: Cyprinus carpio (assembly GCF_018340385.1). Taxonomy (NCBI): domain Eukaryota; kingdom Metazoa; phylum Chordata; class Actinopteri; order Cypriniformes; family Cyprinidae; genus Cyprinus; species Cyprinus carpio. The sequence continues at coordinate 10,496,664 of NC_056619.1, read as the reverse complement.
TTATATGTTTTAACAACAGTGGCTGAAACATATTTGGAAAACTTATGTTTTTAACTTTATTGTGAAGGCAACACTTTTTAGGGGTGACGGTTTGAGGGGGGATTTCTCAAAGACACTTAAAATGTTCTTCTTTTCTGTATCTGATGTTCTATGTGCTATTAGTGCGATGCAGCCAACATGAACGGTTGTCTTGTGTTGCACACCCTTTCCAACACTGCGACACGATCGCCCCAGGGAGAAAAGCGCCCATGCTTGATATCGTATGGTTCATGACCAATATGTTTCCAGTTCAGGTGACCCATACCACAAAGTGTTAAACTCATTCTCTACATGTTCTGTTCTGATCTTTTTTTTTTTTTTTTTTTAATAAAAAGAGAGAAAAGGACTAATCAAAATGTTCTTTTCTCTGTTTTTGTGCAAATGTCATCCTGTTTACAGTATGTTTTGTTTTGATAGTAAAAAGAGAGTAGCTATGCTAGTTCAGATTGTTTGATTGTTCATGGTCAGGGTTGGAGATGCTCAGGGTGGGTGTTAGAGCGCTAGGCTGTTGGAGGATTCTCCTCTGAATCTTGGGTCGTAGGTAAAGCAGCTGGAGATGTCTCCATTGGCCTTTCTAATGCCAGTGCTCTTTTTCTTCAGGAAAAATCCCTGAAGAGGCAAAGGCGCTCTCACTTTTGGCCCCCGTCGCCCCAGTGACCAGTCTGATGAGCGGAGGAGGACTTCTGCCCATTCCTAGCCCCGCTACACTACAGAATGTAAAAACACAATCTCGCAAATTAAAGGCTGGAATACACTACACAGTTTTTCCCCCAGATTTGCAGTTTGAAAGAGCCAGTGATAGTTGGTGAAAGGCAGCAAGTTTGCAGATTTTGGGCAGTCAGAGTTGACACTTTTCACAGAAAGTGTGTGATGGGCAACAAACATCGTTTTTATTACTTACCTGTCTCCTAGTATTGAGGCACGTGTTTCTGCATGAATTTGTTCTGTTAGCAATGACCTGAAAGTCTGGAGATGTACGATGACCCAGTTTTTCATTTACAAAGTCAGCAAGTGTATCATGCCTATTGTTTTAAATAATTTTCAGATTTAAAAAGTTGTGTAATGTATTCCAGCCTTTACTAAATGATGAAAAAAATATCACCTACACCCTCAACTGCATGCCACAGATTTACTGTATTTTATTTCAAATTGTCAGTTGTCACTGTGTTATATTTATTTGCGGACAGCGAGGTCTTCCTTTAGCTAATCTGGGGGTCCTGAAGTCTAGTTTGGACACATCTGTGGCGGCTCTAAATGCAATTGCTTCACAGCCTCCACTCACGGGAAATGTAGATCCCTCTAAAATTGATGAGATCAGGAGGACGGTGTATGTCGGCAATTTAAATTCACAGGTATGTGAAAATGAATTGAATTCATTCAGAGGCTATCTGCAAGTGCAAATAGTGTTAGATATTATTTATACTTATATAGTGGCAGATAGTGTATTTGGAGTACATTATAAAACTATGCAGTAAGAACACCACATCCAATTGAACATATATTAGGCATTGTTTCTGATTTCTTTAATATTTTTTGTATTTTAATATTTTTTTTAATATTGTTTTATTAATATTTATTTTATTTTCACTGATATGGGATGGAAAAGGGAGAAGAATGGGAATCCACTGTTCTTAAGGCCCCAGTATACTTGAAGAACGAACTGGTGTGACTTAATTTAAGAAAAAAAGTTACCCCAGCGTAATTGCCACTACATGAGAAATGTGGTGGATGGATGTAATTAAAGTGAGCATCTAAAATGACACAATTCACTTTTGTCTTTCAAGCATGTTGCACTTGTTCTTTCAATCTCTCGTAGAGCACCACAGCAGATCAGCTCCTCACGTTCTTCAAGCAAGTGGGAGATGTTAAGTTTGTTAGAATGGCAGGAGATGAAACCCAACCTACACGTTTTGCTTTTGTGGAGTTTGCTGATCAGGAATCAGTGTCACGAGCGCTTACATTTAATGGAGTTATGTTTGGCGACAGACCACTAAAGTGAGTGTTCTTCCGAACTGTTTACATATGCTCAACAGCCTACCAGTTTTCTTTAATGCAAGATTTTCAGTGTGTCCTGGATTATCTGTGTGCTAGCATTATGTATTTTACTAGTAATTAATCAACTTTTTTTAGGATTAACCACTCCAATAATGCCATAGTGAAGCCTCCAGAGCTCACACCTCAAGCTGCGGCCAAAGAGCTGGAGGATGTGATGAAGAAAGTCAGAGAGGCTCAGTCAACCATCGCTGCTGCTATCGAGCCAGGTCTGTCCTCTCTAGCCTGGACACACTCACAGAGTGAGGCTTTCTCAAAATGTTTTTGTTTTTGTAATTGATGAGAGTTTTGATTGTTTCTTCCAGATGATAAAATTTGTTCGTCCAGTAGATCTAGACGTTCCAGAAGGTCCAGGTCTCACTCTCTCTCCCCATCACACTCAAGAAGAAAGCGATCTAGATCCAGGCACAGGTAGATTACACACATCCGTAAACACAGTTACCACATTGACTCCTGAAAGCTTAGTAGCTTGCTAAGCTACTCACAGTTAAGTAGTTAAAATACTATAAAGCTAACCCTTTGAAAAAGTAATTAGCTAATTAGCTGTAATAGTAATAACATATTGGCAAGACAGATTTGGCAAACGATCCAGTGCGTATTTGCACTCTGGAGAGTGTCAAAGGTTTCTGTTTTCTATTTTCAGTGTGTTGAGCAATGTAGCCAATCACAGACATGTCTGTTGATTTCTTGAATGCGATGGCCAATCGGAGATGTATCGTGTGTGATTGGTTATAATGCACAGCACTGTAAAAACACAAAAAAATTTAGCAGTTGGAGATGTGCCGCACTGAATCAAATATTAAAAATATTATTCGGCTATTTTTTTTTTACTTTTGGAAGCTGCATTCAAATTCCACTTTTTTGGGATTTTGAATCCAAAAAATTTGAGGGGGCATGTGCCTCCACGGTTTGAATGGGCATGACGCCTGTACTTTCTGTCTGTTGCATTATGATTGCAAGCAGTATTGATAATGTCAAAATGTGATGTGCAGTCAAATGTCCTGGCATGTTTTAACCAATACACTTAATGTGCTTCGCGGAGATTTGATGTGCTTTATACCGTTTCTTAAATCTGGTGATTAAGAAAAAATATAGAGAAACCAAATTAATGTTACCAATCAAAGGCTGTATATATTTAGATAGATGTATATATGTAGACATTTTTCACTTGCTCTAAGTGTGTTTAAGTACTAAATGGAAAGCAAATTTATGTTTGTATTTCTATATTTTATTTTCTCCATGGATCTCTGATTTGATTTAATGCTTTTTGACAATTCATTCAATATCAATGGCTAAAAAGTAACTAGTACTCCGAGTTGTTTTTGAGAAGAGTACTTCTATTTTATTACCACCTGTACTTTTTCTTGTAATTGAGTATTATTTCAGATATGTAACAGTACTTTTACTTGAGTCCAAATTTTCTGTACTCTTTCCATCACCGCCACATGCAATGTTTACTTTATGATGTTTATAGTGTAATATGTTGAAAATGGCTGTAATTATATATGACCCTGGACCACAAAACCAGTCTTAAATCGCTGGGGTATATTTTTAGCAATAGCCAAAAAAAAAAAAAAAATATTATATGTCAAAAAATTCCACATTTCTCTTATACCAAAAAAAAACAATAATATAAAAAAAAAATAACATTCCACAAAAATATATTTTAAAAATCCCACCACAATAAATATATCAAAACTTAATTTTTGATTAGTAATATGCATTGCTAAGAATTCATTTGGACAACTTTAAAGAGGATTTTTGATTTTTTTGCACCCTCATTTTCAAATAATTGTATCTCGGCCAAATATTGTCCCATCCTATTAATCCATACATCAATGGAAATCAATTTTGAAAAATTGACACTTAAGTTTTGTGGTCCAGGGTCACATATTCTATTTCCTTCATTTTTTTGAATCAGCATCTGAAAGTCATAATAAAGCATAGACATTTCATTTTAAGAGTCTGTGTATTTCAAGAGCCACATTATGCATGAATTCTTTTTTTTTTTTTTTTTTTTTGTTATTATTGGTATTTTGATTACACAACAAACTCTGTTTATGGGTTTGTTCTGTATCAACATACAGGTTCAACTTTATTGTTTCAGATCTTTAAAAAAAAGTCTTGAAGTCTTACATTTGATTTTAAAATCTGCAGATATAACCTGAGCTTTGCTTGTTAGATATGCGTGGACATAATTTCCACTTTTTTAATGTTAATAATTACTTTCACTGTAGCAATGGAAAAATAACTTTATTTTATCAATGGTGTTTAAAGGGGACACCTGTCCCAGAGATCCCGCCAGAGGGTGAATGACTCCCATGGGCCCCACAGGAGACGCTCACATTCCCGAGAAAGGAAACACAGCCAGAGTCGATCTCATTCTAGGTTAACCTACACCACCATATCAGACATTTTACACTCGTATTCTGTTTTGTTCCTACAAAGGACATTTCAGAATAGTGTTGTCTCTTATACACAGGGACCCAAGGAAGGACAAGGACAGCAAAGCAAGGAAGGACGATGACTGGGAAGAAAAGAGGCCGCGGGACAAAAAGGGAAGGACGCCTCCCAAAGGATACAGTGGCTCTAGACGTTCCCACAGTATAAGCAGGTCAGAAGAAAGTGTCCGTATTAAACCTGCAACAACATTGCATGCTCAAAATATCACCTAAAATGCACAAAAAAATAAAAAAGTTAATGAAATAAGAAAATTTAAAAAAATAAAATAAATTTACAGTAGCCAGTAAAAACAAACACCTGCTTATTCTTTTTTTAAATTTTTTTTTTTTTTTTTCAAATAATTATTTGCAACCAAAAAGATGAAATAAAACAAAGGGAAGCATGAGAATCATGAAGTGACTAAAGTAGTAAACAATATAGAACTTCCTAGAGTCTTGTATTTGGATGGCCACCCTTAGTGCCTTTCCACGATATTCTGTGAAAATTAGTCTTATAATACAGTTTTATATTAATGTATAAATTTAGTTGAAAGAAATTTTTTTTTACTGGGGAAAAGGTACATTATTATTTTTATTTTTTTTAAGGAGTTAGCTTGTGTGCTTAGATAAAAATCTTTTTATTTTCCTTTATCTCACAGAGTCCATAAGAAAAGAAGCAGATCTCGATCCAGGTCACCAAGACGGAGAGCCAGGTCACCATCACCATCTAAAAGGTTCACTGAGTGTGACAATTTGTGTCTGACGCTATTGAATGATCAGACTCTTTATTAAAATCTTAATATCTTCTGTGCATTTTCAGAGGCAGGAAAGATAAAAAGAGGGATAAAGGACGGTACGGTAGCAGGGAAAGGACAGAGACCTCAACGTCCAGGAGGAAAAGCAGGGATTATGAACATAAAGCTAAACCATCACTGGTGTGTTCAATTTATACTTCAAACACATAGCTCATTTACATTTACACATTAAGTTTTATTTATGAAACGCAAGCAGAATGAGTTTGTACTGGTGATTTTGGTCAGAGGTCACGTAAATTCACACCAGCACAAGTACTTTATGACTTAATGTTATTAGCAACATGTAAGTGCAGTCATTTTATTCACATTGTGGTTTTCATGAAACTACGCCATTACCAGGTACAGCTAATCTCTGGAGGCATGTGGACTGACGGTTAGAGCAGTGTGCTGCTAATCAGATTGTGGGTTGCGTTATGGGAGAAGAGCTAATGTCAAAAAGTTATCTTCCGACCAATGTCAGTTTCTTATGTACTCAGCTTACTGTATAAATAACCAGTTTGCATTGATACTATTATATTATATTGCTATTACATCTGCATAATGAAGCGATTAATGGAAACTCTATACCTCCGATGCTCATGTTGAGGGACTCATTGCTCCCCATGCATCTCAAAGAGCGCACTGTGTGGGTTTAGTTGAAATAATTTGCACAACATGTAGCTCAGTTGTTCTGTATCAGCGTGCTGCTCTAGTTTTTATAGATAAAAAACAGACGATCACAGCTGATCCTATCAAAAGATTGACTTTTAAAGTGTTTTTCACGCCTGTCTACCACTGATAACCATCTATATGTCAGTCTTAACCGTAAAGCTTTTGTATTTCCCCAAATCTTACATCATTTTGACGAAGTGTGAACTGTTCTAATTTTTTTTTTTTTGTGACATTTTCACCACCCGAGAAAAACATTTTTGACATCAGTCTCTTGTTTTACTAGTTTTCTTGATTTATATGCATTTATGTGACTTTTATAAATATGATTTATAACATGAATCATTTGGGTTGGCCATGTATCGATTTAAAATGCTAAAAATCGAATTAATTTTTGATTTGATGAAGTACTGTACAATATATATATTCAAAACTTTGGGGTAAGATTTGTTTTATTTAGTTTGATCAGTAAGATTTATTTGAATCTTTTTGAAAGAAGCTTCTTGTTTTCACCAAGGCTGCATTTAATTGATCAAAAATATTAGTAGTTAAAACAGTAATATTGTGAAATATTATTACAGTTTTGTCTTTTAATATATTTTAAAATATAATATATTCTTGTTATAGCAAAGCTGAATTTTCAGCATCACAGTCAGTGTCACATGATCCTTCAGAAATTATTCTGATATGCTTATCAATGTTGAAAAGATTTGCTGCTTAATATTTTTGTGGAAGCCATGCTACTTTTTTTCTATTTCTTTGATGAGTAGAAAAAAAATAGCAAATGCAAACATGTAATTCATTACATCATTTTACTGTAATATATTGTTTTTTCATATATGCAATTCAGCAAACCTCCCCTCTTTTACTGGCAAAACAAATTCGTTTTTTGATTACTTCAGCTTTTTACTCAAGTCATGGGTTGTTATGGTTATTTTTACATACTTCTAGACGCCTTTTTAATGCATTCTTTATTGCAACACACTACGTAAAACTTTGGCTCAAGTGTTAAGAACATTTAATACTCAGAAGCATACAAATGATAAGCCCACAAGAAAAGAAATATTAGGTATTATGATTACAAATTTCATTCACAGTGTCCTTACTGATTGTAAGTATTTCTTTAACAACAACATCAACAAAAAAACAAGTACATTATACTTAAGCAGTGTTACTTATGGGAATTAATGATGACTTTAGGGATTATTAACACTCATACTACATCTGACTCTTGAAGGGTTATGTAAATGAAGCCAGTGGGATGCTTTCAGTCAGATTTACTGAGTTTTGGTTTGATTTTGCAGATGGAGAGGTGCTACAAGCAGGCGGACCACGAGTATGAGAGTGACATGGATGGGTCGGGATCTGTGGGTAGTGACGACAGATCTCCTCAAGCTCATCTCAACGGAAGCTATAGGAGAACTTACGCCGAGGAGGATGATCTCTCTGCAGCTGAGTGATTCACATGTACCCATAATGCCAAGAACAGCGATGTTGTGACTGGAGAGCATAGCATCATGTATCACACTGTAACAGCTGTCACTCCTTTTGAAGTGCTTTCTCTTGCGTCCATTGCTATGTGATAGTAGGCTTCTGAAAATGTTTTCTACTGCTGTGAATATTCTACCTGTCATATGATATTCATATGGATGAAAATGTAAAGTTTTGGATAGTTCTTTATTGTGATGAGAGATGCGGTTTATTGAATGAAGATGCTTGTATTGAGGTCACTTTTTTTTTTTTTTTAAATCCGTTCTGCATTTGTTTTCTTTTGCATGTAACTTTGTGTTTACACTCTTGTGGAAAGATGTTTTATGCTATTTTGTTTCTCTTTTTGGTCTCTCGTACTAAAACAAAGCCATTATTAGTGTGAATCTAAAAAAGGAAAGGAAAATAAGTTGTATTTTACCTCAAAATAATGTATTTTGCATTTTGAATTTTCTGTAAGTAAATGTTCCTTAAAACTCTCAACACTGCTATAATGTAAAAAAAAAAAAAAAAAAAATCTGGCCAGATTTTTTTTATTTTTTATTTCACTTATTCACATTAAAGTGGAAAGGGAGTTGCTTAATTGTGATGAAAATAATACCAGAAATTGATTTTGGGGTACACTGAGATTTATCCACTCTACCAGGTCTTTTCCATCATTTCTGTTTACTGAAGTAAAAAAAAAAAAAAAAAAAAACAGTTAGTACATGTGTATTATAACACTCTGAGTGAACTGTGTAGGAACACAGTGCATGTTAAAAGTGCCTAGACAGTTTGTGACAACAGAATATTTAACAACACTGTAAATCAAGTCAAAAGACTTATTTATCGAGTATTATACTAAAGCTTGTGTAAAATGCATAGTTTTATCCTTATTTTTTAACAGTATTTTGTTTGAACCAGTGTATACAGAGTCCTACAGTAAACTCTTCATACATTTTTAGTTGTGTGGCAGATATTCAGATGTTTTAATAGGTTTTCTAAGAAGCCTTTACTGATGGAAGAGCACAGTAACGTTGTTAACAGTGACTGCTGTCTCATTAAGAGTAACTACAATTTAAAGCTTTAAGCTTCCGAATATTATTTTT